>NC_134401.1:64861696-65161696 GCF_050003625.1 Haematobia irritans | reverse complement strand
CATTTTTCCAGTAGGGATATTTCTGGCCACACAGATGTCGCTCACAATTGGATGAACCAGGTTTATTTCGTTCCAATATATACAATTGAGTGAAATATTAATGAAGGGTTGTATTCTTGATTTTCGACAACTAGTTGAACAAAATATGTAGGAAATATGTCCGTGCAACCTGGTTGTATAGCATTGTTGAAACGTAACGCATATTTTTTCAAGTTGTATTGACTTTTTCGTAACGTATATCACAATGATACATAAATAAATTTAAATGATTGTGAAAAAAACTAAATTTGTATATAATTAAAAAATACTTTTAAATGTGAATTTATTTCAAATAAATTCTACAGGTGTACAACTTTGAATAGGAAACTATATTTTTACACGGATGTTTGGCTATAAACATTATATGTTTGGAAAACAAATTTTTAAACACAATATTTTTGAGTGCAAGCATATAATGTTCATAAACTAGCATAACATGTTTGGGACATATATGTTAATATGTTAGAACATATTATGTTTGGGACATAAAATGTTTGTAAATATAATATGCTTGGAAGCAAACATATATTAATTTAGAAATAGCCTATAAACATATATGTGTTTAGTAGCTTGGAGCGCTATTTAACAGGGAGCGATATTGAATTAAGTTGGTGGTTGTTGCTTGTTATTACAAAATTAACATTTTATTTTTCCTTGGGCAATTGATCAGCTACTTCTTTGATCCTTACAAACTGTGTGGTCCGCTGTTCGAATCTCCGTCCGGCAAAAGGTAAAATTAAAATAAAAAAAAAATCATAAAATTGAATAATTTCTTCTACAATGTTTGTATTACAGAAAAAGGTGCTAAGAACTAAAAAATCTCGTGGAAGTAAGAAAGATGTCGGGGAATATACAATTGGGCAGAAACAAAATTTTGAGCATTCAGGTCGAAAACCTATGTTGTTAGCACCTATATTACCTGTTTATTTTTATAAATCATTATGATTGTAAATATATAAATAAATAAATAAAATTTTGAGCACAATATTGTTTGGGAGAATTTTTTAAGCATATAATATTTTTGGGTGCAAAATGCTTCCAAACATATTATATGGTCACATAATAACATATTGTTTTTTGGAAGACAACATTATTGAATTTGGATGCAAAAATACAAAATGTTTGGAACTTAGACTACCCAAACATATATTGTTTAGACCAATATGCTTTCAAACATATTATATATTGGAAGAGATCAAACATATAAATGTTTGGGCAATACCCAAAAATGTATATGCTTGAAGCAAAATATGTTTGGGAGTATATGTTACAGAAGCGATTTTTTGTGAGGGTGTAGTTTTTGTAAGAATGCCCATTTACTAGAGACGTACCGTAGTGGTCTTAAGATAGCTATATGAAATTGGACTTTAATTTATTTTGTCATATTTTTTTTCTTCATATTGTTCAGTTGGACTAAGTGTTCGTTAAGTATGATAGCAGTTGTTATTGGTTTTTAATTAATTTTTGTGATCGTTTATTTTTTTGTTAATAAAATTGAATTAAACTATATTAGTTTAATGTAAAATTTTTGTCGTGTTGCCTATTGTACGTAAAGAAAGGTAATTATTTCAAACAAGAAAAAAATCAATATCAAGAAATAAGAATTAGAGCAGAGTTATAAAAAAGAACCGCAAGTTTTATTTTCCTTATACACTGTTAGAAAAATATGTTTTTCATATGTTTCGATATAAACAAAATGTGTTTCGGGCACAATTTTTAAACACAATATATTTAAGTGCAAACATGTAATGTTCTCAAACTAACACTAAATGTTTGGAACACATATGTTAATATGTTAGAATATATTATGTTTGGGGCATGCATGTTTCATAAAAATTATATGTGTGAATGTAAACATATATAAATTTACAAATTTCGATTAAACATATATATGTTGTGATATTTTATTCAGAGAGCGAAAGAGAGAGAGAGAGAGTATAGAGAAAGAAATAGAGATAAAAACCGGGAGGGTTGACGAAAGATATCAAATTAACACAGCGAGAGAATCGAAAGAGAGCAATTTCTGTGAAACCGCTTATATGTTGTTTCGGAAACTGCTTTATGATAAGGCCAAAAATTTTATACGCTTAAGTCTAAATATTATTTAATTTAAGTCTAAATATTATTTAATTTGTGTATATTATAAAATTATTTATGTATGTTTATACTCGACCCCACGTTCTTCCTTTGTTAGAGTTTCTGAATTCCTTCCAAAATATCAAACTTTTATACCAAAACCAGTTTTTTATTACAAAATTGTTATTTTTGCAATAAAAAAATAATATTTTATCCAAAAGCTCAGTCCATTTCGTTTATATCAAGCACTGTTTCTGACTGTAAATCTTTAATAACCCACATTTCGAAGTTTCATTATAAAAATTTAATATAGTATAAATATAAATGTGTAAATTAAAAAAAAAAAAACAATTGGTGTTTGGTCGGAGCAGGGATTGAACCCACGACCCTTTGCATGTACGGCAGACATGCTAACCACTGCTCCACGTTGCCAACACATGTATGTTTCTGTTAAATAATGTTATGTTTGCATGGGCTCGTGGGCGCTGCAAACTATGCTATATAAATGTAACTTATAACGATAATTGTCTTCTGGTGACTATAACAGCTACGTAGCTCAGTGGTAGTGTGTTGGCTTACAAACTGTATGGTCCTCGGTTCGATTCTCCGTCCAGGCGAAAGGTAAAATTTAAAAAAATTATAAAATTGAATAATTTCTTCAACATTATTTGTATTACAGAAAAAGGTGCCAAGAACTAAAAAATTTCGTGGAAGTGAAAATTATGTTAGGGAATGAGTACAATCTTCTTTGGGGAAAATTCTTCCAAGCATATAATATTTTTGGGCTCAAAATGCTTCCAAACATATAATATGTTCCCATAAAACAAACATATTAATGTTTCGGCAGTATCCAATAATATATGTGCTTCCTGCAAAATATGTTTGGAACATATGTTAGAGAGGCGATTTTTTTTGAGGGTGTACAAGGCACAATACTTATCAAAGCTGGTGATCTGTCTGCTTCGGTGTCCAAAAAAAAAGAAGAATTTAAAAAATGCTGAAGTAATCTCAAGAAGCCTAATGTTTCTCTGCCAGATTCAAAGTATTATTACAGTGAGAGTCAACAAAAAATAAAAATTATCCAGCATATCAACTCATATAACACATTTATCCCCTCACTCACCATCGGTACCATAGAAGCTATTTGTTTTTTAAATTGTATAATAGTTTTTAATAAAGCTATACCGAGAGAGTAAAGTTGTAAATGTACTATATGTTCCGACACACACTGAGTGCAAAAACTAGCAACAATATAGTATGCAAAAGCTTTGTCTGTACTGTTAACTCTCAGAGAGCACATGATAATGACAACACTAGTGATATCAGAAATATTTATATGAGAAACAAATGATTGCAAAAAGCTAAGTTTGTATTTTGAAACGATCAAAGGTAAGAATAAAGGAAATTATGTTAGTTATGTGGAAACAGACAGATTTACACTCATGTTGAATATTGTAGCATAATTAGGTAATTTTGAATTAAATAAACAACTTAAAAAATAAGTTTTGTAAATTAAAACAAATTATTAGAAAATTAAAAATGTTGCAGTAATTATAAAGAGGAATATGTTGGTTTTTTCACCAACACCCATATAAAAAATCAAGTCCATTTCACGCCGATTTACTTGAAATTGTGCACAGAGAATGCTATACATGTCTAATTTGATTGAAATTTGTTCAGATTTAGATATAGCTGTCATATATATTTATTTATTTTATTTATTCAGTCATCAATACAATGGAAGCCAACAAAGGCCTATTATACATGTGTTGTAGAAAGAAATCTATATGTAGAATATATGAAAAGCTTAAAAACTAAAGTATTTCATAATTTTTATAAACCCTGCGACACAACACGTTGCGGCGACAAATCCGATTGTATAAGGTCGTGTTCGGCTGTCGCGGGGACGTGTTGGCATAAAATTAAAACAACTTTGATTTTTTCTGGTTGGGTGGTACAAATCATTGAGTGTATGGGGATGTTCGACAAACATTATCAAAGACAAATTTATTTTTACATTAAAAACAGGCATTTATGCAATGAAATTAATGATGGATCGCCAATTCTGGTTGAAAATTAAAGAAATATATAAATCTAAACAAGTATTGTGGCAAAAACGTGGAAAAATTCCACTTCCAATCAATGGGAAATCAGGCGACAAGTATTTTAAATTCATCAAGTAATTTGTAATATATTAAATGTGGATTACTTCAGGAATCATTGTTTTGACAAATATACCAGGATTTTTTTTATTATTTTCTTCCATTTTTTCAGTAAAAAATGGTTTCACCCATAAATCTTCGTACAACTTCATTGTTTGTTTATGCTTCTTCTTATTTTTTCATGTTGTCATCACATTTGTTCGTGCAGTGTAAGGGCAAAACTTGAACGAACACACAACGAATAGACGAACCTCTGTCGGAGTGTTTATCCGACCGTCTAAGGTCCGCTTAAGCGTCAGTTTGATTGGCTAAGGAAACAAACAAAAAACTAAGCATTATGTGTGCGAAAAGGAGATGGTTGATATTTTTTCAAATTCTAATATAAAGTGAAAAAGAGACACATAGAGTAATGCTGGATTCGAACATGCTCAAAAGAAATGAACTTTTGAATTTTTTTTTTTTATTTATAATCAAGGCCAATTGAAAATCAAATACATCAAAAAATTTTCGGATATAATTCAATAAATTATATTTTAGTTATTCAAATCTGGAGATAATTTTATTCATATTATATGACTTTTTCTTCACAAGTCGTTGATTGTTCACTAATATACGTAAGAAGTACATGATAATAATAATGACAGATAAAAGAATGCAGAATTATAAATGATTTCCTACATAGCCAGCCTTTGCCTTTCAAAGCAAATTTTATCTTACAAAATCATTATCATACCGTAGTTTATTAAAACTCCAATATGTAAGAGGAAGTTATACTTTGTAGTAGATTTTGCATTCCTTGACAATTCTTAATATTCATTTAGCTTATTGCTTAGCAGTTTGTGCTAATAATTTTGTTTTGTCATTTGCAGAAATCAATTTTACAAAATTTGATAAAATTGCTATCTCGCTTTACAAATATGTTTGCCCAATTTTGTAAAGAAATTCCTAAAACGGCAATACTGCCATTGAGTGCAAGATCAGAAATGAACTTTTCCAATGAGTGAAAGATTGGACCAATATGCAACGACGACATCTATTGGATATTGCCAAATATCTAAGTGCGACATCTTGTTATATACGTCTTTGTCAGAAATGAAGGAAAGATCAGAAATTATTTTTTCCCATAACAATATTTACTAGAGGCCTCTGTTGTTCATATTGTGCATCTCATGTACGGCATCATTGTAAAATGTATTTCTTTGGGATTTGTGTATAGTAAATACGACAACCGAGAGCATTCGGAAGTTTACAGCTATGCTCCCACAGATGGCGCGGATAAAAGCACAATTGAAATTTTCTGTTGTGGATAAAACACAGAATGCTCAAGGGAATAGTGGGTGGTATGCGGGGAAGCACGGGGCCGGCTCGGAATGTTTCAACGATGACAAATGCGTATTGACAGACACATTTTACTTAAAATTGATCAAGTTTTTGTCAAATTTTTATTTCTATTTTTTGTCAAAATTCCATTTATCATTATACGCCCAGAAAAAAGTGACCCCTTATTTAAGTTAAAATGAACCCATTGTGATGAAAGTTGAACTTCGTATAGCGCCAAAGACATTCTTATGTGTTTGAACGATGTGATTTTCGTAGAAATTGGGTAGAATGCATTCCATATATTAGTTAAAATTTTCCTGTATTTATGTACCACTATACTACAGAATGAAAAAGAATTTAACTGAATTGAATTCATATATGGAATGATTTTATTGAACTTTTTTCATTCAGTTGGACAAATCTGACATATTTGTGGTAAACCTTTTACTTCAAAATTAGAACTGCTTACCTTCGTTTTTAAATACAATTTATTTATTTATACAAGCAATTTTTTCTTCTATAAAATACATTTTTAATTAATATATTAAATATACTTATTTAAAATTAAAATGTTATCAACTTTAAACCGCATTTTTCTTCTTGTTGCTTTCAATTTTAATAAGTTGCAGCCTAACGATTTTTTCCTCCTTTTACAATTTCAATACCCAATTTTTTCACAAAAGGTTAGCGTCACTGAATATTACCTGATAATTGAAGACGAATTAAGGGGTTGTTATTCTTCTGGTATTTTCTCACTAATTTAAAATAACAAATATTTTATATATTTTATTTTTTATTTATTATATTATTTTACTAAATTATTTTTAACTATCTCTCCGTATATCATAACAACACGATTTCAACTAAAAAAACAACCCACGCGCAAACATATCGATTACATCGATGACACACAGAAAAAAAGTGTCTTGTAAATTTAAGGACCATTTTGACTTCCACATAGTTCAACAAATTTACTGTAATATAGTTCATTTTTCGTAACCACAACGAAAATTAACTTAGCTGAAGCAAAACTTATAAAAATTCAGTAAATGTTTTTTAGTTCACTAACTACGAAATGGGAAGGATTTTTCCTTAAATAAATTTCCAACACAGTAGTTAATGCATCGTTGATTCTATTATAAAAATACATGGGCAATATAAAAATCTTACTACGAAATGTGGACAATTTACTAAGAAAAAATTTTGTATGGAAAAAAAATTTTGTAGTAAAAATTAACTTAACGACATTACCGATTCGTACGATGACTACCTACAGATTATTTCCCTTTTTATTATATATTGGAGTGTTTTTACTCACATTGAACATTTTAGTTAAAATAGAATAAAAATTAGTTAATATAATCCTTGACAGGTGTATATAATTTTTATAGATTCCTCATAGATTTGGTATATATTTTACCTTAACTTATAGATAGAATTCCAACTAATCAATAAATGTGCTACTGGAAAATGTGAGTGCATCATGTGAGGGAGTTTTTAGAGACATTTTGTGTATATCTCGTATGATTGTTTGTGTTGGTTATTGCGTCATTTATGTTGTTGTTGGTTGTTTTGATTCTAGAGACAATGGAATGTTCCTTGTGTGTTGTTGGTATCTTTTGTGGTGAGAGTTGTTTTTTTTGCAATAGAAAGATCAGCAAGGGATCGTGTGTGTGTGTGGAGTTGTTTTTCTTTACGGCAGGTATGTATCTCTTATGACTATTTGTGTCTTTGAGTTTTATTGTTGCATTCAGTTATGTTGATGCATTTATGAAGTGCACACGTGGATTTAATTTTGCAAAATTGTACGTGCGGTATTGGTGTTTATTAATGAAAATACATTTATTTCGAAACATTTTAGAAACTGAGAAGTGAATGATGTGATGTTAGAGGAATCAAAAACGCTTTTTATTGATAAAAACAAATAACAGATTAAGGAACTGTATATTTCTGTTAATATGTTAGTTTAAAATTAGTGCGGATTTTAAATTGATTTACATAAAAAATATACAACATGAGTGGTAATAGGATGATTTATATTTATTCTACATCTGGATCACAGGTTGAGAAGCAACCATTTTTTGAATCTATATTTTTTATGTTACAGCAATTCCTACAGGTGAGTACTAAGTTCGAGTTTAGCCGCTAAAATTGAAAATAAATAACTAAGTAAAGTATAAAATTATACGCCTTCGATACAAATTTAAATATAACTTGATGGAGAATAGCCCAAATCAAGTTTTTTATAAAGATTATTTTTTATAATGGATTATTAAAGAAAACTTATCATGGAAATTGCAATTTTAGCCGCTAAACTCGAACTTAATATCCACCTTAAATACTAAATGCTATACTGACAAGTGGAAATTATGTCTAATTTTATAATATATTTTATTTCAAATATATTCTGAGAATAATTTCAATAACGTCCCATTTGTCCATGGATATGATTCCAATAATGTACCTACTGGATGGATTTTTCAATGTGGTAAGTTTTTCTATAAACGGTATTTTGTCCGTTTTTAATAAAACCAAAATTTCAATTTATTAAAAATTATTTTTTTCACTTGCAGGTAGACAGGTCTCGTAATGGCAATTTTTTGAATATTCTTACTGTTTAATACTAATTAAGCTAATATCCTTATTGGCTCTAGGAAATACTCTTGAAAACCGTAAGTTAAAGATCAATATGAACGATAGAATTAATTAATTAATAATATTTTTCTTATATTTTGTATAACTTTGCAATTTCAGATGCTTATAAGACAAATCCGCCCAACAAAAGTTAGCCAAAATCGATGAAATTGGAAAATTCAATTGAATATAGCAACTTATGCCACATATATCTTTCATATGGATAGAAAACATGGAAATTTAAATTAATTAGTTTAGTCCTAATAACATAGAATATTACTCTTTTGAAGAAGCAATTACTAACTACCGACAAGTAAATGCGTCCAACGTACTAATAAAAATATTTTCTTTATTGTATATCATAAGCCATAGTTTTGTGTAATATAATAATAATTTTTTGAAATAAAATACTGGTGGTTATAGAAAATTGACTTGTTTTGTACGAAAAATTTCTTAGTTGTATACAGGCTTGTTGTACCTTTGATTCCTCAATTTCTCTACTTTTTTGAAAATTATACCGACAAACAGTTTATTTCAAACCAATTTCTTAATACAGGTTTCCCAAAAAATTGTTAATTTTTCCGGATAGCAGGAATATTTTGAATGAGTTTAACTATATTCTTCCCACAGCATAGTAATAATGAACTAAAATACGATGTAATACATGAACTAATTTATAAGAAAATCATGAACTTATCTAGATGAAAAAAATCTTTGGCGCCAAATCATGGTCATTCTTACTATGGGTTAGTTCATTTTTCATAAAAAATAGTAAACTTTTTTTTCGGTGCAGGTATCGATTACAGGCAGATAAAAATATATATGAAAATTTCCTATATTCAAATAAATGTGTTTCCTTAAGTTTTGAAAGAATTGAATACTTCTTAGTACGAATGAACTAAAATATTTTTCTATGCGAAGTGTTATTTGTATGTATGATAAGCCTTCTATGACAAAGGAAGTCAGAATTATCATTTTATAGGAAATTTTACTAAATTTGAGGAAACTTGGGTTTAGTTCGGTTTTTGTTTATTTTTACGATTGCTTTGTTTTCAGTAGTAAATTCTTATACCCAGCGAAGAAAACAGTATTAGCAAAATTCCATGCCTTATTCTAGTTAATGAATTATTCCTAACTGCTTTAAGTTTAGGATTTTTTTACTGAAACAAGTAAATTTTATTATTTCACACAAAAATTTACCTTAATGGAAATAAAATGGCTAAACGAAATTGATGAACACTTTTTCCTTTAGTTTAGAAGGCAATTTTTTCTGGGTGTACCCTGCGCCTCACTGTGGAACATATTTAGATATAGCTCCCATATATACAGCGCTGTTCAAAACATTTGCAACTAGCCCTGCCACGATCTTAATCTAGGCATATCTCCCACAATAAAAATGTTATTGTTTAGCTCGGAAAACTGTTTTATGTTAAGGCCAAAAACTTGATATGCTTAAGTCTAAATATTATTTAATTTGAATATTAGAATGAATATTCGGAGTGAAGAGAATAGACATTCGGAACCAAGAGAAAAGACATTTGAAAAAAAAAAACAAGTATATACGGCCGTAAGTTCGGCCAGGCCGAATCTTATGTACCCTCCACCATGGATTGCGTAGGAACTTCTGCTAAAGGCTGTCATCCACAATCGAATTACTTGGGTTGCGATAACACTTGCCGATGGCAAAGTATCGTAAAACTTTTTAACACTGTCTTCTAAATTATAAGTTAGCCCATACGGGGTATATATTAAACAAAAAAAGGCCGATTAAATACGTATATAATATAGTTTGACAAAATTTTCTATAGAAATGAAAACTTGACAAAATTTTCTATAGAAATAAAATTTTGACAAAATTTTCTATAGAAATAAAAACTTAACAAAATTTTCTATAGAAATAAAATGTTGACAAAATTTTCTACAGAAATAAATTTTTTACAAAATTTTCTATAAAAATAAAATTTTGACAAAACTTTCTATGGAAATAAAATTTTGACAAACATTTCTATAGAAATAAACGGTTGACAAAACTTTCTATAGAAATGAAATTTTGACACAACTTTCTATAGTAATAAAATTTGACAAAATTTTCTATGGAAATAAAGTTTTGGTAGATTATTTTTGGCGATATGGACCAATTTTTGTGTAATAAGTCGTCGGCTATATATAACTAAAGACCGATATTGACCAATTTTTACATGGCTGTTAGAGGCCATATATTGACAAAATGTACCAAATTTCAACCGCATCGGATGACTTTTGCTATATATAATTATGGACCGATATGGACCAATTTTTGCATGGTTGTTAGATACCATATACTAACACCATGTACCAAATTTCAACTGGATCGGATGAATTTCGCTCCTCCAAGAGGCTCCTGAGGTCAAATCTGGGGATCGGTTTATATGGGAGCTATATATAATTATGAACCGATATGGACCAATTTTTGCATGGTTGTTAGAGACTATATACTAACACCACGTACTAAATTTCAATTGGATCGGATGAATTTTGCTCCTCCAAGAGGCTCCGGAGTTCAAATCTGGGGGTCGGTTTATATAGGAGCTATATATAATTATGAACCGATATGGATCAATTTTTGCATGGTTGTTAGAGGCCGTATACTAACATCAGGTACCAAATTTCAACAGGATCGGATGAATTTTGCCCCTCCAAGAGGCTCCGGAGGTCAAATCTGGGGATCGGTTTATATGGGGGCTATATATAATTATGGACCGATATGGACCAATTTTTGCATGGTTGTTAGAGACCGTATACTAACATCAGGTACCACATTTCAACCGGATCGGATGAATTTTTCCCCTCCAAGAGGCTCCGGAGGTCAAATCTGGGGATCGGTTTATATGGGGGCTATATATAATTATGGACCGACATGGACCAATTTTTGCATGGGTGTTAGAGACCGTATACTAAGACCACGTACTAAATTTCAACCGGATCGGATGAATTTTGCTCCTCCAAGAGGCTCCGGAGGTCAAATCTGGGAATCGGTTTATATGGGAGCTATATATAATTATGGACCGATATGGACCAATTTTTGCTGGGTTGTTAGAGGCCGTATACTAACATCAGGTACCAAATTTCAACCGGATCGGATGAATTTTGCTGCTCCGGGAGGCTCCCCAAACCAAATTTGGGGATCGGTTTATATGGGGGCTATACGTAAACGTGGTCCGATATGGCCGATTTTCAATACCATCCGACCTACATCAATAAAAACTACTTGTGCCAAGTTTCAAGTCGATAGCTTGTTTCGTTCGGAAGTTAGCGTGATTTCAACAGACGGACGGACGGACGGACGGGCATGCTCAGATCGACTCAGAATTTCACCACGAGCCAGAATATATATACTTTATGGGGTCTTAGAGCAATATTTCGATGTGTTACAAACGGAATGACAAAGTTAATATACCCCCATCCTATGGTGGAGGGTATAAAAACAGCACGTGTTTTCGCCTTGAGAGCAGCATTTTATATATGTGTGGACATGTGTTTTGTTTATCATTTTGGCATTATCGGCACCATTTTTTCGTGGTTCGTTAAAAGAAATCGGAACGTACGAGGAGTAAGTCAAAATATTCAGGCAAAGGAAATTAAAAAAACCATGGAATATATACAAAAATTACAAAGGGATCTTCATAAAAATAACGAAAAGTCACTACACTCTTTTAAGAGTTGGGACAGTAAAATGAAAAAAGGAGGAAATAGTGAAAAATTAAACAGTAAAATGTATAAAAACAAAGTTTAGTTCCTCTTTATTAATAATTAGTCCAAGAGGAGTTGACGGACACCTTCAAATATAAAAGCGGGCATTAAGTTCGAGTTTTGTTTATTTTCTTTAAAATGAATTATTAAAGAAAGGTAAAAGGTAATTTTAGAGCGAGAATGCCAACTTAATACCGGCCTTAAAAGTAAAAATGAAATTAAGTACAAAACATAGATAAGTTTTAAATGCATTTAAAATGGTGTTAAATGCAAGTAAAAAACTGTTCACGCCTAAATAAATGTATGTGTATATTATAACATTATTAATGTAAGTTTATACTCGACTCAACGTTCTTCTTTTGTTAGAGTTTTTGAATGCCTTCCAAAATTTCAAACCTTTATACCAAAAATAGTTTTTTGTTACAAAATTGTTATTTTTGCAATAAAAAATAATATTTTATCCAAAAGCTCAGTCCATTTCGTTTATATCAAGCACTGTTATTTTCTGACTGTAAATCTTTAATAACCCACATTTCGAAGTTTCATTATAAAAATTTAATATAGTATAAATATAAATGTGTAAATTAAAAAAAAGTTGGTTCGGTCGGAGCAGGGATTGAACCCACGACCCTTTGTATGCAAGACAGACATGCTAACCACTGCTCCACGTGGCCAACAAATGTATGTTTCTGTTAAATAATATTATGTTTGCATGGGCTCGTGGGCGCTGCAAACTATGCTATATAAATGTAACGTATAACGATAATTTTCTACTGGTGACTATAACAGCTACGTAGCCCAGTGGATAGTGTGTTAGCTTACAAACTGTATGGTCCTCGGTTCGATTCTCCGTCCAGGCGAAAGGTAAAATTTAAAAAAATTATAAAATTGAATAATATCTTCAACATTATTTGTATTACAGAAAAACGTACCAAGAACTAAAAAATTTCGTGGAAGTGAAAATTATGTGAAAATTATCACAATCTTCTTTGGGGAAAAATATTCCAAGCATATAATCTTTTTGGGCTCAAAACGCTTCCAAACATATAATATGTTCACATAAAACAAACATATTAATGTTTCGGCAGTATCCAATAATATATGTGCTTCCTGCAAAATATGTTTGGAACATATGTTAGAGAAGCGATTTTTTTTGAGGGTGCATATAATCAAAAGAGCTATGCAACATTTCACTCAAATATCATCTACAGAAGTTAAAAAAAAAATTTAAATTTAACTGGATATATCAACCATAACGATCAGAAGTAGAGCTTTAGAAGTCAGAGTGCGATTATACAAAAAAGTCCAAAATCACTTATTTCCAAGAAAAATAGGGTAGCGCGCCTTCAATTTTCACAAAAATCCCTTAAATGGCCTCAGGAGCAGTGGAAATGTATTGTTACGAATGTGATATTTCTTGATTTAAGTTTATTTAAATTAGTTTACGTTAATTTAAATTTCAAATTGTAACGATAAAATTACGTCATAACTTGTTAGAGTCATTTCTTTATTTTCTAGTACTTTCTTAAACATCTTTTGTGTTTCCAATCGTTCATTGTAAAAGTAACGCCTTTTGTTTTATGCCTGCACGACATCTACCTAATATAGTAGAATGCACTAGATTATTAGCATAAGCCTAAAAGTATGTGTGCCATATCACCTGTAAAGTAACGCCGATAGAATATTCCAGATGGCTGTAGGCAATGAAGATAACCAGTTGAATATGTGGTGTTAGATAAATTGTACAAGATAGTTCTAGATGGTTGTAGGCCAGACTATCCAGAATTTTCGAAATCGTCAAATCACGGTATATAAGCCCCTGGCGGAGGGAGCAGTCAAGTCAGTCGTAAGCTAAAGTTTATACAGTACACATCGTAGAGCAAATAAGTGAAGCCATCAGTTAAACTAATAAATTGTAGATTGTCGTTATTTGAAAAGGACTGTGTTTTAATTATCGGGTTATTAAACACGCCTCAATATAAAAACGTAACAATTGGTGTCGGAAGTGAAATAACGGGAAAAAAAATCTACAATGAAGTTTAATGAGCTTCGTGTGGAAGACTTAAAAAAGGAATTGAGCAAACTGGAGCTGCCGACAACAGGCAATAAGGCCCAGCTTCAAAAGCGTCTACTGGAAGAGTTTGAACGGCGTAATATGGACATTGCGACGCATGAGTTTGATTATAAGGAAGACATTGATGAATCAATACTCGTCAATACAAGCAGTGTAGAAACTCCATCTGTGGCTTCGAGTGTTGTGGATTACACATCAATGCTCAATGTTTTGAGCAAAATGATGGAAGAAAACTCTAGAAAAATCATGGATGAGAATTCTAGAAAAATGGAAGAAAATTCTAGAAAATTGCTGAAAGAAAATGCCCTACAAATGGAAGCAAGTTCTAGAAAATTGGAAGAAAAATTCGACGAAAATTCTAGAATTCTCAACGAAAAATTACAACAAATTTCTGAAGGCATGGAAAAACGTGTGGACCATATCGAAAGCCAAATTGGGGAGCTGGATAAGAAGATTATTTCTGTGGATGAGAAAATTATGGTTCATGATGAGAAGTTTCTACACATTGAAAGAAAAATGTCAGAGCTGGAAATTAAAGGTGGACCAGTGCGCGTTATCGAGGGCTCGAAAACCAAACCTCCTGTTTTCGATGGCTCAACTTCATTTGATGTATTCAAATTCCAATTTGAAATGGTTGCTTCTAGAAATTTATGGAACGACAATGACAAAGCAATTGAACTTCTATTGGCATTAAAGGGCAACGCCGCTGATGTGATACAAAGCATTCCCGCTGCCTCTAGAAATAATTATAATGACGTAATAGCGGCACTTCAACGTAAGTACGGCGGAGAACATAAGCAAGACATCTTCAGAATGGAATTAAGAGGAAGAGTCCAGAAGTCAAATGAGACTCTACAAGACTTTGCAACAGAGGTTGAGCGGTTGGTGCTTTTGACATATCCAGGAGAAAGTCATCCACTTGTGGACCGCATCAAGATCGAGACCTTTGTGAATGGAATTAGAGACCCTGATATAAAATGCGCGACATATGCGTCACAAAAGGCTACATTCGCAGAAACAGTAACATTTGCACATGCACAAGAAACTGCGAGATTGTTGGCACGGCCTCAAATTCACAAAGTACGCAGAGTAGAGACCCAGTGTGAAGAAACGCAATCGGTCATTGAATTGGTAAAAGAGGCTCTAAGACAGATAATGCAAGAAATGAAGCAGCAGGCAAATAAATCTAGAATAAAATGCTATAACTGTGATAAGGCTGGACACCTATCCCGGGAATGTAAAGCGTGGCGTAAAACGTCGGGGTCAATCTCGCCATCTCCATTAAACAATAATCATAAGAAGGCGACCACAAAGCCAAGCGACTCAAATTTAAATTTTGCGGATAATAGAAAAGGTGGCAAACAAGTTATTGATCAAGCCTTGACACGACGGCATTGCAATGTAGAAAGCACACGCCACTCGAAGGCTGAACCACAGGAGACAGTTGTAAATGTCAGGCAGTTACACATCGAATCTGGCACAGACTGGTCAACAGAGCAACGTAAAGATCCCATTCTGAGAAAAATTATTTCGGCGAAAGAAGAAGATAAGAAACCCAGTAAGAAAGACATCGCAGCCGAAAGCCCACTTATGAAATCATACTGGGCTCAATGGGACAGTCTATGTCTGGTCAACGGAACCCTACAACGTAAGTGGGAAAGTGAAGATGGCAAGAATAGCCGCAACTTGATAATCGTGCCAGATTCTAAGGTAAAGGATGTTTTGACGGAATTCCACAATGGACCTAGTGGAGGTCACTTAGGAATAACCAAAACAGCCGAGAAAGTGAAGCAACGATTCTACTGGGTTGGATGCCAGAAATCAATTGCTGAATGGGTGGCAAATTGTGAGAAGTGCATAAAGGCGAAAGGGCCAAGACGAAAAAGTAGAGGCCTTATGCAAGAGTATAGGCCAGGAGCGCCTTTTGAAAGAATAGCAATGGACGTTGCAGGGCCTTTCCCAGTAAGTGATTCTGGAAATCGATATGTCCTTGTGGTCATGGACTACTTCAGCAAGTGGCCAGAAGTTTATGCCATTCCTAACCAAGAGGCGAAGACGATTGTAGATGTAGTCGACAAGAACTGGATATGTCGCTACGGTGTGCCGACCGAGATACACTCAGACCAAGGAAGAAATTTTGAATCGGCCATATTCAAAGAGATGTGTGACTCCCTTGGTATCAAGAAAACAAGGACTACGCTATTGCATCCGCAGTCTGATGGCATGGTAGAAAGGTTTAATCGCACTCTGGAAGAACATCTTCGAAAGGTGGTGGATAACGGCCAACGAGACTGGGACGATCATATACCAAAGTTTTTGCTGTCGTATAGATCAGCCATAAATGATTCTACGTCACGAACACCGGCCAAGGTCCTATTCGGAACGGAATTGAAGTTGCCCGGAGATTTGATATTTGGCGCTACACCCAATGAGCTCGCCATGGAAGAAACCAGTAACGACATACCAAACACATTTGGTAAAGTTCACGAATCAGTGCGAAACAAAATAAAAATGGTTAGCAACAGAATGAAGGCGAGATATGATCGTGCAGCAAACACTGAGGGCTTTAGTGAAGGACAACTGGTTCTGCTATTCAACCCGCAACGAAAGAAAGGATTATGTCCTAAACTACAAACACAGTGGGAAGGCCCATATAAAGTCATCAAGAAGATCAATGATGTTGTATACCGCATTCAAAAAGACGACAGCCCAAGGTCAAAGATGAAAGTCGTTCACCTGGAACGTTTGGCTCCATACGGAACGGGTTCTGTGCCTATTCGGGACGAACAGGCTTAAGCGGGAGGCAGTGTTACGAATGTGATATTTCTTGATTTAAGTTTATTTAAATTAGTTTACGTTAATTTAAATTTCAAATTGTAACGATAAAATTACGTCATAACTTGTTAGAGTCATTTCTTTATTTTCTAGTACTTTCTTAAACATCTTTTGTGTTTCCAATCGTTCATTGTAAAAGTAACGCCTTTTGTTTTATGCCTGCACGACATCTACCTAATATAGTAGAATGCACTAGATTATTAGCATAAGCCTAAAAGTATGTGTGCCATATCACCTGTAAAGTAACGCCGATAGAATATTCCAGATGGCTGTAGGCAATGAAGATAACCAGTTGAATATGTGGTGTTAGATAAATTGTACAAGATAGTTCTAGATGGTTGTAGGCCAGACTATCCAGAATTTTCGAAATCGTCAAATCACGGTATATAAGCCCCTGGCGGAGGGAGCAGTCAAGTCAGTCGTAAGCTAAAGTTTATACAGTACACATCGTAGAGCAAATAAGTGAAGCCATCAGTTAAACTAATAAATTGTAGATTGTCGTTATTTGAAAAGGACTGTGTTTTAATTATCGGGTTATTAAACACGCCTCAATATAAAAACGTAACAGTATTATACTTTAATATACACATGTGGACAGAAGAATAGATGTAAGAATTTTTTTTAAAGGCCATGGTTTTTTCTACTTTATGTTTTTTATTGAATATTTCGGAATTATTTATAAAGTACTCATATGTCGTGTATTTAAAAATTAGTTTAGAATTCAGATAGAATAATAATAATAATAATAAATTAAATAAATAAATAATAATAAATTAAATAAATAATAATAATAAATTATTATTATTTAATAATAAATTAAATTAAACAAGTATATACGGCCGCAAGTTCGGCCAGGCCGAATCTTATGTACCCACCACCATGGATTGCGTAGAAACTTCTACGAAAGACTATCATCCACAATCGAATTACTTCACTAATAGAAAAAATTACGTTTCATAATCGTGAACGGACGTTGTCACAATGAAACGGAAACGTTCACAAAAAATCAAAACGGAATGTTCACGATTTCGTCCACGGGCGTTCACGATTTCATGAAAGGCATTCGTTTTTCTTTGACCATGAAAAATCTTAAAATAATCGTTAGACGTTGTTATGGCAACTCCGCCATTGGTGCAATGTGCTAAGGCGACTGTTAACGCGTATCGTGCAGGCAACCCAGGTTCGAGTCACGGTAGCGGAAATATTTTTTTTTATTTTATTTATAAATTCGTAACCATAACGTTTTCAGATCGTGAACGCTGGTTGTTGTTTTGACAACGTATGGTGTCATTTTTACGTTGTCAGCTTGACCCCATCTGTTCTCAGCTTGACAACACATGTGTGTTGATTTACTTTCATGAACGGATCGTTTCGAAATGACCACGCCGTTCATGATTTTTTCTATGGGTGTTGGGTTGTGGTATCTTAAAACTTCTTAACATCGTTTTCTAGACAAAAAAGTTATGTATAGTTAATAATTACGAATCGATATGGACTTTTTGTACGTAGAGAGCCAGAATTGAAATATCGGGGTCGCTTATATGGGGGCTATATACAATTATGAACTTGATATGGACCAATTTTTGTGTGATTGGGGATCGATTTATCTGAGGGCCATATATAACTATAGACCGATATGGACCTAGTTAGGCATGGTTCTTAACGACCATATACTAGCACAATGTACCAAATTTCAACTCACTCGGATGAAATTTGCTCCTCCAAGAGGCTCCAAAACCAAATCTCGGGATCGGTTTATATGGGGCTATGTACGATTGTGGACTGATATGGACCACTTTTGGCATGGTTGTTAAATATCATATACTACCACCACGTACCAAATTTCAAGCAGATCGGATGAATTTTGCTTCTCCAAAAGGCACCGGAGGTCAAATCTGGGGATCGGGAACCAATTCCTGCATGGTTGTTGGATACCATATACTAACATCACGTACCAAATTCCAACCGAATGGGAAGAATTTTGCTCTTCCAAGGGTCAAATCTGGTGATCGGTTTATATGGGGGCTATATATAATTATGAACCGATGTGATGGTTGTTAGAGACCATATACTAACATCACGTACCAAATTTCAGCCGGATCGGATTAAATTTGCTTCTCGTAGAGGCCTCGCAAGCCAAATCGGGGGATCGGTTTATATGGGGGCTATATATAATTATGGACCGATGTGGACCAATTTTTGCATGGTTGTTGGAGACCATATACTTACACCATGTACCAAATTTCAGCCGCATCGGATGGAATTTGCTTCTCTTAGAGGCCGCGCAAGCCAAATCGGGGGATCGGTTTATATGGGGGCTATACGTAAAAGTGGACCGATATGGCCCATTTGCAATACCATCCGACCTACATCAATAACAACTACTTGTGCCAAGTTTCAAGTCGATAGCTTGTTTCGTTCGGAAGTTAGCGTGATTTCAACAGACGGACGGACGGACGGACATGCTCAGATCGACTCAGAATTTCACCACGAGCCAGAATATATATACTTTATGGGGTCTTAGAGCAATATTTCGATGTGTTACAAACGGAATGACAAAGTTAATATACCCCCCATCCTATGGTGGTGGGTATAAAAATCATCGAATTTTATGTGGACAGTAAAATAGGGGTATATGAAAAAACATGAAAATAATACAAGAATTTGTACATTAAAGTTAGTGTTTGCACTAAACATCAAACTAGGTCGCTAATATCCTGTTTATTCACCGGGATTTTTGAGGACTGCTTCAATTCTCTTAGACATTGATAAAATTAACTTATGACATATCTCGACCTGTATATTATACCATACTTTTTGAATATTTGTCCCACAATTGTTTTTTGTACCTGCAGGGAACCTAGGAGAAATCTCTCTTGAGTTCGCCCCAAAGGTTTTCAATGCGATTGAGGTCGGTGGACTGACTTGTCCACTCAACAACGTTCGATTTATGACCCCGAAACCATTCACCCAAATTTGATTAGTGTTTCGGGTCGTTATCCTGCTGTTATCTGCAAACAAGTGGCATATTTTCCTCGACGTATGACAGCATAACTGTCTCCAACATATTCTGGTACAAAAATCCATCAATTGTATTTATATAAGATGTATCGGACCTAATCCCACCCAAGAAAAACCCCATTTCCCCATTTCCTCCTCAATGTTTAACAGTTTTTTTGTAAATCTAATATGCAATTCTTTTCATTTCGGACGACGAACATTCCTTTCTGTATCATTACCAAAGAGATTGATTTTAGTTTCGTCGATCCAAATGATTTTTCACCACTTTTTCCTCGTTTTGTTCAGCACCCTGTTTTATGTACCAAAGCAAAGCTCAACCTCCTCTTTATGTTTGCTTAAATGTTCAAAGGAACTTTCCGAATTATTATACCCACCACCATAGGATGGGGGGTATATTAACTTTGTCATTCCGTTTGTAACACATCGAAATATTGCTCTAAGACCCCATAAAGTATATATATTCTGGCTCGTGGTGAAATTCTGAGTCGATCTGAGCATGTCCGTCCGTCCGTCTGTTGAAATCACGCTAACTTCCGAACGAAACAAGCTATCGACTTGAAACTTGGCACAAGTAGTTGTTATTGATGTAGGTCGGATGGTATTGCAAATGGGCCATATCGGTCCACTTTTACGTATAGCCCCCATATAAACCGATCCCCCGATTTGGCTTGCGAGGCCTCTAAGAGAAGCAAATTCCATCCGATGCGGCTGAAATTTGGTACATGGTGTAAGTATATGGTCTCCAACAACCATGCAAAAATTGGTCCACATCGGTCCATAATTATATATAGCCCCCATATAAACCGATCCCCCGATTTGGCTTGCGAGGCCTCTACGAGAAGCAAATTTAATCCGATCCGGCTGAAATTTGGTACGTGATGTTAGTATATGGTCTCTAACAACCATCACATCGGTTCATAATTATATATAGCCTCCATATAAACCGATCACCAGATTTGACCCTTGGAAGAGCAAAATTCTTCCCATTCGGTTGGAATTTGGTACGTGATGTTAGTATATGGTATCCAACAACCATGCAGGAATTGGTTCCCATCAGTCCATAATTATATATAGCTCCCATATAAACCGATCCCCAGATTTGACCTCCGGTGCCTTTTGGAGAAGCAAAATTCATCCGATCTGCTTGAAATTTGGTACGTGGTGGTAGTATATGATATTTAACAACCATGCCAAAAGTGGTCCATATCAGTCCATAATCGTACATAGCCCCATATAAACCGATCCCGAGATTTGGTTTTGGAGCCTCTTGGAGGAGCAAATTTCATCCGAGTGAGTTGAAATTTGGTACATTGTGCTAGTATATGGTCGTTAAGAACCATGCCTAACTAGGTCCATATCGGTCTATAGTTATATATGGCCCTCAGATAAATCGATCCCCAATCACACAAAAATTGGTCTATATCAAGTTCATAATTGTATATAGCCCCCATATAAGCGACCCCGATATTTCAATTCTGGCTCTCTACGTACAAAAAGTCCATATCGATTCGTAATTATTAACTATACATAACTTTTTTGTCTAGAAAACGATGTTAAGAAGTTTTAAGATACCACAACCCAACACCCATAGAAAAAATCATGAACGGCGTGGTCATTTCGAAACGATCCGTTCATGAAAGTAAATCAACACACATGTGTTGTCAAGCTGAGAACAGATGGGGTCAAGCTGACAACGTAAAAATGACACCATACGTTGTCAAAACAACAACCAGCGTTCACGATCTGAAAACGTTATGGTTACGAATTTATAAATAAAATAAAAAAAAAAAATATTTCCGCTACCGTGACTCGAACCTGTGTTGCCTGCACGATACGCGTTAACAGTCGCCTTAGCACATTGCACCAATGGCGGAGTTGTCATAACAACGTCTAACGATTATTTTAAGATTTTTCATGGTCAAAGAAAAACGAATGCCTTTCATGAAATCGTGAACGCCCGTGGACGAAATCGTGAACATTCCGTTTTGATTTTTTGTGAACGTTTCCGTTTCATTGTGACAACGTCCGTTCACGATTATGAAACGTAATTTTTTCTATTAGTGAAGTAATTCGATTGTGGATGATAGTCTTTCGTAGAAGTTTCTACGCAATCCATGGTGGTGGGTACATAAGATTCGGCCTGGCCGAACTTGCGGCCGTCTATACTTGTTCTATTTTGTGTACTAGAATATGTTGGAGACAGTTATGCTACCATAGGCTGAGGAAAATATGCAACTTGTTTCGAGATAACGACACGAAACACTATGTTACATGCACTTCTAGTTCTTTTTACCGTTGAACCCTAATCGGGTGGGTTCCAGGTCCGCCAGTAATTTAAACCTATTATGCCCCTAAAATTCGCTAACGTCTTACATAAAATGCAAGACACTCACACAAGAGGTGTTTAATTGATTCCTTTTCCTCCGCATCATTACAGCTCATACAGTAGTCATTATACTTCACGCCAGTAGTTTTTGCAAACTCGCCTATCAGGCAGCGACCCGTTATAGCAGATATCAGGAGTGATATCTGACGTCTTGAGAACTCTAGCATATCTAACTAACAACACACTATTTAAATTTAAATGGGACCCTATTTGCTTGTTGCCGTTACAACCCTTGCAATTCTCCCATTGAACATTTGCCGCGATAATAGCCTTCTCGCGCAGTAAGAGCTTGCAGCAGGCAGCCAGATTTTAGGTCCCCTGAAATATGTAAGGTAGTTCCTAGCCTTGCTAACTCATCCGCTTCGCAGTTCCCCGATATGTTTCTATGGCCAGGCACCCATATTCGGTGAATACTGTACTGCTCAGCCATCTCGTTGAGAGATTTGCGGCAGTCGATTGCCCTTTACGAGTTAAGGAACCCAGAGTCCAAGGACATTCTGGCAGGTTGACTGTCTGAGTATATATTAAAGCCAATATTTTTTGGAACATTAATTCTCAGCCAATTCGGCACCTCTTTTATTGCTAATATTTCAGCCTGAAGTTTCAGGTCCCTAGAACATACTCCAAAACGTACTTGTCCATCCAATTTGGAGTCATCGCCATGTGGAAATCTATGTATGCAACATTTGGTTAAAATCGGTTCAGATTTAGATCTCATATATATCTTTCGCCAGATATAGATTCATATGACAACGGAGGTCAAAGTTTCGCTACAAATACCCGTAATTTGAAATTTTGCCCGGAGCCAAATGTGTGCCTATTTTCGGCTCAGATTTAGACAAAACCCCCATATACTCGTATATATGACTAACCACATTTTCCTTGTCAAATCGTCACTGCTAAGTCGAATACTTTTAAAATACCCTTACATTTTCCTATACCTATAGGTGAGTATTAAGTTCGAGTTTAGCCGCTAAAATTGCTAAAGTGAAAACTAAATCAGTAAGAAAAATGCATGAAATTATACATATTTGTTGCAAACTTTATTATAACTTGATGGGGAAAAGTCCAAAGCAAATTTTCACAAAGTTTGTATTCCTTAAAATGGATTATTAAAGAAAAGTAATCGTGAAAAATGACGTTTTAAGCGGCTAAACTCGAACTTAATACCCACCTTATAACACATATGTATTGACCGATAAATGATAAATGCACACCACCTCAGGGCATTTGCCGATTTAAATTTTAAGTCTAGATAATTTGTAGAAGTCATAAAGGTTTTGTCCAAATCGGTTCAGATTTAAATATAAGTACACAGAAAAAAAGTGAAAATGTTCTTTTTGGATCCGGAATTGGTGCAAAATTGACGCAGAAGCGATGAATTTAACTTGGGCTTGTCATAGGACGGAAGTCCTCCATTTCAACAGCCGTTGCACTGAATTTGCATCACTTTTTTAGGTGTGATCCTATATCTCCAGAGAATATATATATATATATATATATATATATATATATATATATATATATATATATATATATATATATATATATATATATATATATATATATATATATATATATATATATATATATATATATATATATATATATATATATATATATATATATATATATATATATATATATATATATATATATATATATATATATATATATATATATATATATATATATATATATATATATATATATATAGGACAATTTGAGTAATATTTAAAATTTCTACTCAGCAGTGGCGATTTTACAAGGATATCTCGCCAAGATATGTGGTCAATTGTGGGTTGTGATATATTATTTGGCCAATTAGGGTGATATTTCCACAAGTCGGAGCTTTGTTTCAAATTCTGTGAAAAGTTTGGCATTACAGTGTGTAGAATATGACTACGATATGGGGAAATCATCACAGAACTTTGTTTAAAATGTGGGTAGTTTGGCCATATTAGATTAAGATGACACACTTAAATAGCATTTTAAATATATTCTCTGTGGAAACTATCGAGTCAATTGGAGGAGACTCCCATTGAAAATGGGTCTAAAATATGAAACATTCTACCATATTTCACCTACTCTTGCGTACATATAAAGGGTGATTCTTTTGAGGTTAGGATTTTCATGCATTAGTATTTGACAGATCACGTGGGATTTCAGACATGGTGTCAAAGAGAAAGATGCTCAGTATGCTTTGACATTTCA
Organism: Haematobia irritans; assembly: GCF_050003625.1. Taxonomy (NCBI): domain Eukaryota; kingdom Metazoa; phylum Arthropoda; class Insecta; order Diptera; family Muscidae; genus Haematobia; species Haematobia irritans. Next base: position 65,137,206 of record NC_134401.1, on the reverse strand, counting down.
TCATGAATAGACTTACTAACGAGCCACAACGTCGAATTTTCAGTGAATGGGCCCTAGAAAAGTTGGCAGAAAATCCGCTTTTTTATCGACAAATTTTGTTCAGCGATGAGGCTCATTTCTGGTTGAATGGCTACGTAAATAAGCAAAATTGCCGCATTTGGAGTGAAGAGCAACCAGAAGCCGTTCAAGAACTGCCCATGCATCCCGAAAAATGCACTGTTTGGTGTGGTTTGTACGCTGGTGGAATCATTGGACCGTATTTTTTCAAAGATGCTGTTGGACGCAACGTTACGGTGAATGGCGATCGCTATCGTTCGATGCTAACAAACTTTTTGTTGCCAAAAATGGAAGAACTGAACTTGGTTGACATGTGGTTTCAACAAGATGGCGCTACATGCCACACAGCTCGCGATTCTATGGCCATTTTGAGGGAAAACTTCGGAGAACAATTCATCTCAAGAAGGGAGCCACCGTGGTGCAATGGTTAGCATGCCCGCCTTGCATACACAAGGTCGTGGGTTCGATTCCTGCTACGACCGAACACCAAAAAGTTTTTCAGCGGTGGATTATCCCACCTCAGTAATGCTGGTGACATTTCTGAGGGTTTCAAAGCTTCTCTAAGTGGTTTCACTGGAATGTGGAACGCCGTTCGGACTCTATATATAAAAAGGAGGTCCCTTGTCATTGAGCTTAACATGGAATCGGGCAGCACTCAGTGATAAGAGAGAAGTTCACCACTGTGGTATCACAATGGACTGAATAGTCTAAGTGAGCTTGATACATCGGGCTGCCACATAACCTAACCTAACCTAACCTTCATCTCAAGAAATGGACCGGTAAGTTGGCCACCAAGATCATGCGATTTGACGCCTTTAGACTATTTTTTGTGGGGCTACGTCAAGTCTAAAGTCTACAGAAATAAGCCAGCAACTATTCCAGCTTTGGAAGACAACATTTCCGAAGAAATTCGGGCTATTCCGGCCGAAATGCTCGAAAAAGTTGCCCAAAATTGGACTTTCCGAATGGACCACCTAAGACGCAGCCGCGGTCAACATTTAAATGAAATTATCTTCAAAAAGTAAATGTCATGGACCAATCTAACGTTTCAAATAAAGAAACGATGAGATTTTGCAAATTTTATGCGTTTTTTTTTTAAAAAAAGTTATCAAGCTCTTAACAAATCACCCTTTAATATATCACAACCCACACTTGACCATATATCTTGGCGAGATCTAACCAATATCCTTGTAAAATCGCCACTGCTGAGTAGCAAAAATTGTAAATATTACTCTAATTGTCCTATATCTCAAATACATATGTATCGCCTGAAAAATCATAAATCTCTTTTGTACAATTGCATTAAAATTTCTCTCGCTTCATCTTTCCCATATTTTTTACTAACATTGTGTTTCATCCCAGGGCGTTAGCCGATTTAAATTTTAATTCTAGAGTTTTTGTAGAGGTACAAAAGATTGTTTCCATTAAAAGTATTTGTATCTGGAAATGCAAACCTTTATATAGCTCCCAGCAAATTTTAGGTAGTTGAGATGATAACACAAATGTTTGTCTACATAGTGGTGAAGGGTATAATTAAGTCGGCTCCGCCCGACTTTAGACTTTACTTACTAGTTTAATAATGGATTTAATTTTAGTGGTATACTAATTCTGTAGGTGTAAATCAAGTATTGCTTGTACTTGTACACGTACATCCAAAGAAAAGTAGATTTCTAAAACCAAGTTTCAAATTATTATATCTAGCGTAAATTCACACTTAACAATTTTAATGAGCAAATACTAATTTATTCTCATTCAACCGTCGAACTGAACGGACATGTGTTTTAATATCGGATTAAATAAATTATCGTTATAAGTAGTTTTTACCAGGGCTGTGGAGACGAAGTCTGAAGATTTTGTTGCAGTACTGTGATCCGCCCCAAGGCATTAGCTGATTTAAATTTGAAGTCTGGAGTTTTTGTAGAATTCTGACAAAATTTTGTTCAAACCTTTATATAAAATACTCAACAAATTTGAATGATGGTATCGAAATGTAGATCTAAATACAATGTGACGTCAGACTTCCCTTGCATGTTTTTTCTATAATTGTTTTTCGTCCCATAACTAGGGTTGCCGAAATCCGGAACTTTGCGCCGTACATTCCGCGATTTGTCGGGACAAGCAAACACAGTCACATTACAGTTTCAATTACATATACAATTTTATTTATTACGTAAAACAAAAACATACCTGTCCACTTTTTATATCTAATGTAAATATCATACATTGGTCACACAAAAAATCCACTTAAAATAAAAAGTAATTTTAGTCTACCTCATTTTGTGCCAACTAATTTAGTTACTTCGTCTGTTTTTATAAATGATTCTAATAAATAATTCTGCTTTATGTTTAGTAACATAAATTATTTAAAGTTCTAAATACTCTGTCGCAATAAGCAATACTGCTACCAATTTGAATAAATTTGGACGAAAAAGTTGTTTATATTTTACCACTTTATTTTTCTAAATTTGCACAAATGTTAAAGTAGTCGGGATAAAGTCCATAGTTGTGTACAGGCTTGCAAATTCCTAAATTCTTTCTCCCAAGATGGCAGCGGAATTTTTTATATCAAACATTGTATTTTTGATTTTTGAAAGTTGAAATATTTTTCCAAATATGCAATTGCCGTTTTTAGAAAGTCTGTAGCTTCGCGCTCATAAATTCTTTCTTTTAATGGAACGTTTTGCATTATAGACATAACTTTGCTTATCTCGCAAGTTACTAAATGATATAAAGAGTGATACGGTCAAAATTTGGTCAATATAAACTTGACGTATTTCTTTCAATTTTGCATTTAAAAAACCTGAACACCCCTCATTTTGAAGGTGTGTGTGTGTAGAATGTTTCTCCTATTTTGATTTTGGAATTCACTCTTCAGTTGTCAAAATGCGGTCCAAGCAAGAAGAGCAGCGTATCAAAATTTTGCTCGCGCATCGCGAAAATCCGAGCTACGCAAAGCTGGCAAAATCGCTAAAAGTTGCCAAAGAAGACCAAAAAAACTGCTAAGGACGAACAGCAGTTCAAGGCAAACTGGCTTTCTGCGGCGAAGAAGGTGGACAGGGTGGCTGTACAAAATCTGATGGCAGGTGTCAAGCGTGAGGCCCGGCAATTCGGATTTGGAAAAGCGAAAGCTTAACTGAATATTTTTCCTGAATTTTATACTAATTGAACTTGAAAAAGAAATTTAATTTGATTTTTTAAATAAACGATTTCACCGACTTACACGCGTTTTCCCTTGACCAAATTTTTACCGTTTCACCCTTTATTAAAGGATATACTTCAACAATGATATTTGTGCCACTTTCTATAGCCAATATCAGTTTCTGAATATTCTTCAGAATATAATTTTTTTTTGTAGAAATAATGTTTAACATCTGGCCAACAAAAAATTTAGTATTTCGATTGCAAGTAATTGAAATTTAGGGATTTTTGTAAAATTTTGCTAAATATTCGAATATTCGGTCATCTGAAAAGCCTACCCATAACGATGTCTGGTGTCTACTCAGAGGTGCGAAAAAAGTTTCCCGGACCAAATCCTCGACGACAAGGTACTGGATGGTAGCAAGGACAATTTAAGTTAATCGCATTTGCGGACCAGAGGACTAAGGAATGCTTTAAATCTGCTTTGATGGTAATTGGTGAAGTTTGGGAAGGAGCCGCTTTGGTGTTAGCCGAGAAGAAAGAAAATACCGGCTAAACCTATAGCACATGCATGGATACCTGCAAACCCTCCTGATCCTGAGTCAATATTAAACAGACTAAAGGAATGTAACCCAGATCTTCCAACCGCCGACTGGAGGTTGGACGTTGGGAAGAGGTTGATGGACCAAGACGACATGCGGTGTTTATATTGAACATTGATTCGTTCTAGCTCAGCCCCAGGCCGTGTAAGTTACGGCTTTCGTGATACCCACATGGTGGTATACAAAAGCGATCAGCCAAGGGATTCCGAAAGGAACAAGCCTCCGTTAGAGTCCGAAGTGAAAAGATCTCGTTGCGAAACAGAAACATTGACGAACATCATATGAGGGAAGTTTCTACAGCCTCAAACCTCACCAAAGCTGAATCGAGGGTTGTTGCGAGAGTCACCGAGATCTGTGAAGAGGAAGTTCTTGAGGACTGAATCGAACCCAGTAAAAAAATTTGGCACAAATTTATAAGCACTTCCAGAAGATGTACTCCCAATGATGTTCTTTATTTTAACTACACACACTCAAAAAAAAAGTTTACTTGGATTTAAATCTAGGATCTATAAAGCTAGGATCTATAAAATTAAAATTAGGATACAGATCTCATTTATAGAATTTTCATTCTATTTTTCCGGTATATTAATAAAGCTCTTCACGTACAAACAAATGCCTGTTTAAAAATCCAAATTATGACGGATACCTCCAAGTACAAAATTTTTTCTTAATTCCAAAAAAAAAACTTTAAACCAAAGATGCTACATCCTCTAAATAAGTCTTAGCCTATATTTGAAGCGTTTTTATCTTAAATATCAAGATTCAATATTTCAGTTAATTTAAGGACGATTTCTTTAAACCAAAAATGCGTTTCTTTACTTTAAGGAAAATTTGCCTTAGCTTTAAGACATGCAACTTTAACGAGGGGACGCAAATTTTCAAAATGTGTGTCCTAAATTTAATGAAAAAATTTTTTGAAGCAAAGATTATAAACTTTCTTTTAATTAAAATTTCATTATTTTAAAGAAATCCTTAATAGTGTGTAAATAGCGCATCCTAAAATTGAGGTTGCATAATCTTTAATATCACGTAAATATTTTTTCAGTGCTGGAAGTTCTTTTAATTCAATTTTTTATAACTTGCTTTTTTCATATTTTTAATGGATGATGTTAACATTTTTGTTTCAAATAGGTTAAGACAGAATAAGAATTCATAAAATGGTACAAATTATTTAAATTTTGTCAAAAAATGCTAAATCCAATCAGAAAACAAGTAAGTAAAGTAGAAAGTCGGGCGGGGCCGACTATATCATACCCTAAACCACCATTACAGAATTAGTAATCATAAGCATTTGTGGGGTAACATATAGGTCTGGGAGATAAACCGCAGTTGCATATTTAAGAAAATTAAGGGGTACATGTCTATGGGTGCTTTGTGTCAATCTGACTATAGCTCATAGTCAATGTTGCCAGGGAAAATGTTCGGTTTAACCTACAAGGACAAAAAAAGTTCCCTACTTTCCTATACATTCCTGAACAATTGTCCCTACTATATTTTTCGTAAAATTTAAAAAATTTTACAAAACAAAAATGGTTCTAAGTACTTTATTATCTTAAAACATGAATATGCGACGTATTTAACTTAGAACATAAATTTGTATTACCACCACGGTTGCCACAGTTGGTAGAATTCTACCCAAATTAGTAATCTTTTTTGTTAAATCTTTATAAAAATAAAATTTTGGAAAAGTTTGTATAAACAAATTTTTGTGAGAAATTTTTCTATAGAAATAAAATTTTGACATTAAATTCTATAGAAATAAAATTTTGAGAAAAAATTCCACAGAAATAAAATTTTGAGAAAATTTTTTATAGAAATAATATTTTGAAAAAAATTTCTATAGAAATACAATTTTGACAAAATGTTCTATAGAAATAAAATGTTGACAAAATGTTCTACAGGAATAAAGTTTACCACACATGGTTAAAGATCAAGCCTTGCCGGCTTCTAATTTCCTCCTCTAGAGCCACCAAAATGTAAAAATTATTACAAATTGTGTTGAGTGAAAATGTCCTACATTGTGGCCCTACGTCCCTACAAGACGCTAAATATTAGAAAAACACTACATATAGGGAATTTCCCCTACATCTAGCAACACTGGCTGTGGAAGCTATATCTAAATATAGCGGGTTTGATTAATACCACGAAAGGTTACCTTGTGCAAGATTTGAGTAAGATCAGTTAAGAAATGAGGTCTGTATGGTCAAACATAAGGTTATTAGGGGCGAATTTTTCAAAATCGGGTGATACATATATGGGAGCTATATCTACATCTGAATCGATTTCGATAAAATTTTGCACATATAGTTAGTACTATGGAGGACTGGATCTATCCAACTTTTAGTATGATCGGTTAATAAATAAGGGTTCTATGGCCAAATTTGGGAAAATCGGGCTATACATATATATGGGAGCTATATCTAAATCTGAACCGATTTCGATGATTTTTTGCACATATAGTTAGTGCTATAGAAGACTACATTTAGCCAAATTTGAGTATGATCGGTTGATAAAAAAGGGTTTTATGGCCAAATTTAGAAAAATCGGGCGGTACATATATATGGGAGCTATAGCTAAATCTGAACCGATTTCGATGATTTTTTGCACATATAGTTAGTGCTATAGAAGATTGTATTTAGCCAAATTTGAGTAAGATCGGTTGATAAATAAAGGTTTTGTGGCCAAATTTGGGAAAATCGGGCGATACATATATATGAGAGCTATATCTAAATCTGAACCGATTTGGATGAAATTTTGCAGACTTGAAGGGCGATGGAAAAGATTACCTTTTGCCAAATTTGGTGACGATCCGTTTGAAAAAAAGCGCAACGTGACCTCATTTGTCGAAATCGGGCGATACATATATATGGGAGCTATATCTAAATTTGATCCGATTTCTTCCAAATTCAATAGCGTTCGTCCTTGTGCCCAAAAAACTCCCTGTACCAAATTTCATCAAAATCGGTTAATAATTGCGACCGGAATCCTGTGAACAACAAAAACATGGACAGACGGACGAACGGACGGACGGACACCAAGCGCTACATCGACTCAGGATGTGATTCTGAGTCGATCGGAATATATTTTATGGGGTCTAAAATCAATATTTCTGGTAGGCACATTTTTGGCCGATCAAACTTATTATACCCTGACCACTATGTGGTTTAGGGTATAAAAAGCTTCAAATATAGGCTAAGACTTATTTTAGCATCTTTGGTTTAAAGTTTTGAGGTATCCGCTATAATTTAGATTTTTAAACTGGTATTTGTTTGTACGTTAATAGCTTTATTAATATACCGCGAAAAGAAATTGAAAATTCGATAAATGATATCCCTATCCTAATTTTAATTTTATTGATCCTAGATTTAAGGCTACATAGGTCGCTAAAAAATGTCTTTATTTTAAAGAAGCCGCATTTTTGGCTCGGAATCAGTACCAAAATCCTTAAGAGAATGTCAAAATCTTTGGATCCAAGTAAACTTTTTTTGAGTGTAAGTACAAAGTGAGCTTATTTGGGTAATTCAAGTACTTAAAGTTTGATTTAAGCTGGTTTTTGGGTCAAAACAAGAAAACTGTTACTCAAAATAGTATTTTGTGCGCAAAATAGTATTTTGTTCTCATCGATTTCCAACCCCCGAAAATTGTTTGTTTTGGCTTTTAATGTTAGTGTTGTGTTGGTTGGCTTGCATTTCGTTTGCATATATTAGAAAAACACAAAGTGCGACCAACATTTAGGGGAACATTACATCTCAACCAATTTGATATCTTTTCGACTTTAACCTTAGGATAGGTTAGGTATAGTGGCAGCCCTTTGGATTAGACTTTCAAGAGCTTAAGAAACTCAACTTTATTGCCAAATATAGAATTTGATTGTTATGAAGGTGGTATCGATTATTGTTTAATTAAGACGAGTGCCGAATTTTAGAACTTGATAAAGATGCCATTAAAAACGTTTGTATTAAATTCACAAAAGTACGCACAACTGAAATAAACAGTAGACTTCTTCCATATATTAATATTTTGAAAGTTGAAAGACATTACTGACCAAAATGAATTGGATGAAAGCATTAAAACTGATCAAGGTGTATACTTGAATAGTGGTTCATAACTTCATAAAATTACAAATTCAATACATAAAAGTTCTACACCCTCAAAAATAATCGCTTCTCTAACATATGTTCCAAACATATTTTGCAGGAAGCACATATATTATTGGATATTGCCGAAACATTATTATGTTTGTTTTATGTGAACATATTATATGTTTGGAAGCATTTTGAACCCAAAAATATTATATGCTTGGAAGAATTTTCTCCCCAAGAAGATTGTGCTCATTCCCACACATAATTTTCACTTCCACGAAATTTTTAGTTCTTGGCACCTTTTTCTGTAATACAAATAATGTTGAAGAAATTACTCAATTTTATAATTTTTTTAAATGTTACTTTTCGCCTGGACGGAGAATCAAACCGGGAATCATGCAAATTGTAAGCCAACACACTACCACTGGGCTGTTATAGTCACCAATAGACAATTATCGTTATAAGTTACATTTATATAGCATAGTTTGCAGCGCCCATGAGCCCATGCAAACATAACATTATTTAACAGAAACATACATTTGTTGGCCACGTGGAGCAGTGATTAGCATACGTTCCGATTTCTTTTAACGAACCAAGAAAAAAAAATTGTGCCCATAATGCCAACCCAGCGGCGTAGTTCATGTGGTTGGAAGGCCTCCTTCCAGGCCTGTCTAAGCATTACAGAGGCCTGCTTAGGACATTACACCTTCCTTTCCATTTAACATAGGGTGAGATTGGAGGGCAAGGCCTTATTTGTACACTGTTAGAAAAATATGTTTTTCATATGTTCCGATATAAACAAAATGTGTTTCGGGCACAATTTTAAAACACTATATATTTAAGTGCGAACATGTAATGTTCCTAAACTAACACTAAATGTTTGGGACATCTATGTTAATATGTTAGAATATATTATGTTTGGGGCATGAATGTTTCATAAAACTCATATGTGTGAATGCAAACATATATAAATTTACAAATTTCGACTAAACATACATATGTTGTGATATTTTATTCAAAGCGACAGAGAGAGTATAGAGAAAGAAATAGAGATGGAAACCGGGAGAGTTGACGAAAGATATCAACATAACACAGCAAAAGAATCAAAAGAGAACAATTTCTGTGAAACCGGTTGTATGTTGTTTCGGAAAACTGTTTTATGATAAGGCCAAAAATTTGATATGCTTAAGTCTAAATATTATTTAATTTGAATAAAGATAATAGACATTCGGAACCAAGAGAATAGACATTTGAAAAACAAACAGCATATGTTTTCGCCCTGAGAGCAGCATTTTATGTTATGTATGTGTCGACATGTGCTTTGTTTATCATTTTGGCATTATGGGCACAATTTTTTTCTTTGTTCGTTAAAAGAAATCAGGGGTCTTCATAAAAATAACGAAAGGGCACTATACTCTTTTTAGAGTTGGAACATTAAAATGAAATAAGGAGGAAATAGTGAAAAATTACACAGTAAAATGTATAAAAACAAAGTTTATTTCCTCTTTATTAATAAGTAGTCCACGAGGAGTTGACGGACACCTTCAAATATAAAAGCGGGCATTAAGTTCGAGTTTACAGCTAAAACAATTTAAAAAGTTTATTTTCTTTAAAATGAATTATTAAAGAAAAATAAAAGGCATTTTAGAGCGATGGTGTTAAATGCTAGTAAAAAACTGTTCACGCCTAAATAAATTTATGTTTATATTATAAAATTATTATGTTTATACTCGACTCCACGTTCTTCTTTTGTTAGAGTTTTTGAATTCCTTCCAAATTTTAAAGTTTTGTACCAAAAACAGTTTTTGTTGTTATTTTTGCAATATTTTTGCAATAATAATTTGCAATAATAATATTTTATCCAAAAATCAGTCAATTTCGTTTATATCAAGCACTGTTACTGAGTATAAATCTTTAAGTTTCGAAGTTTCATTATAAAAATTTAATATAGTATAAATATACATGTGTAAATAAAAAAAAGTGTTCGGTCGGAGCAGGAATTGAACCCACGACCCTTTGCATGCAAGGCAGACATGCTAACCACTGCTCCACGTGGCAAACAAATGTATGTTTCTATTAAATAATGTTATGTTTGCATGGGCTCGTGGACGCTGCAAACTATGCTATATAAATGTAACTTATAACGATAATTATCTAATGGTGACTATAGCAGCTACGTAGCCCAGTGGATAGTGTGTTGGCTTACAAACTGTATGGTCCTCCGTTCGATTCTCCGTGCAGGCGAAAGGTAAAATTTAAAAAATTTATAAAAGTGAATAATTTCTTCAACATTATTTGTATTACAGAAAAAGGTGCCAAGAACTAAAAAATTTCGTGGAAGTGAAAATTACGAGTATGTTAGGGAATGAGCACAATCGTGTTTGGGAAAAATTCTTCCAAGCATATAATATTTTTGGCTCAAAATGCTTCCAAACATATAATATGCTCACATAAAACAAACATATTAATGTTTCGGCAGTATGCAATAATATAGGTGCTTCCTGCAAAATATGTTTGGAACATATGTTAAAGAAGCGATTTTTTGTGAGGGTGTAGCTTCCATAAAAGACCCTTCACCTTGAATTGGATGAAAGCATTAAAACTGATCAAGGTGTATACTTGAATAGTGGTTCATAACTTCATAAAATTACAAATTCAATACATAAAAGTTCTACACCCTCAAAAATAATCGCTTCTCTAACATATGTTCCAAACATATTTTGCAGGAAGCACATATATTATTGGATATTGCCGAAACATTATTATGTTTGTTTTATGTGAACATATTATATGTTTGGAAGCATTTTGAACCCAAAAATATTATATGCTTGGAAGAATTTTCTCCCCAAGAAGATTGTGCTCATTCCCACACATAATTTTCACTTCCACGAAATTTTTAGTTCTTGGCACCTTTTTCTGTAATACAAATAATGTTGAAGAAATTACTCAATTTTATAATTTTTTTAAATGTTACTTTTCGCCTGGACGGAGAATCAAACCGGGAATCATGCAAATTGTAAGCCAACACACTACCACTGGGCTGTTATAGTCACCAATAGACAATTATCGTTATAAGTTACATTTATATAGCATAGTTTGCAGCGCCCATGAGCCCATGCAAACATAACATTATTTAACAGAAACATACATTTGTTGGCCACGTGGAGCAGTGATTAGCATACGTTCCGATTTCTTTTAACGAACCAAGAAAAAAAAATTGTGCCCATAATGCCAACCCAGCGGCGTAGTTCATGTGGTTGGAAGGCCTCCTTCCAGGCCTGTCTAAGCATTACAGAGGCCTGCTTAGGACATTACACCTTCCTTTCCATTTAACATAGGGTGAGATTGGAGGGCAAGGCCTTATTTGTAGCTTCCATAAAAGACCCTTCACCAGCCCTCCAAAAAGAAGGAGGCTTACAGGAGTGTATATAAAACACCTACATAATTACTGATAATATAACTACTTCTCACGTCCTTCCTATTGTAGGCATGTTGTAGCACTATACGGGTTCTCGTTTAGGAAGGCCTTCCATACACATTCCCAAAATAATGCCTTTATGATAAATAAAAAAATACGGTATTAAATTTTTATGCTTTTGTTTCAAATTTATTTATTTTTAACATGAAAAAAGGTTAGCGTTCAGAGATATATAAAAACATAAAGAAAATGTCAAGTCACTCCCCAAGATATCACTATATTTGATTCGTCTGGGCTCTATATTCTTTCTGCGTTTCGGTAAATTTATTGTCAAGATCTGAAAGAACTAAAATGCATTAAAAAATTAAAATAATAAAATAAAATTAAAGACTTACCGTTAGAGTTTTATACTTAAGGTTACTATCGCAAATGCGAAACACTTTATAATTTGGAAGACGTACGTACTTTACCAGATCAAGAATTCAACTAACGAATAGCATGTACTGGCGTACGCTAAATTATTATCCACATGGCATTAATGAAAATATTTTCTGACATAAATAGTTATACATTTCAAATGTTGCTATGTTTCATTTTTGTTTTTGTTTGGGGGTAGAAAATGTTAAAATACAATTCCTCTAACATACACGAAATCCTACGCAATCCTAATAGCTTATTTTTGGAAGTGGAAAGCAATGCAATTACATGCCTATTCATTTCTATGATATAACCGTTTTACTTCCAAAGGCATTACAAATGCATTCTAATTATAAATTAATAGGAATGTAAACAATTTTAAAGCTCTCTTTTAAACGAGAGCACAAGACATCTCTCTTGCTATATAATTTTAACACCCATGCTATACAACTTGCTATAAAGAAGGCAGGGAGAATGTCCGTGTGCATAAAATGAAAAAAGTAAATGAATCGCAATGCTTAAATACAGGTCTGATTTTAGAAGGCTTCCGATGAATGTAAAATCAGTACACATGCATGCCTTATAAACACAACTCCTTCCAATTTAATGCATTTAACATGCCTGAATTCGCAAGGTCCTTCTCGATTCCGCCGCTGGGAAAATGATAAACAAAACACATGTCCACACATACATAAAATGCTGCTCTCAAGACGAAAACACACGCTGTTTTTTTTTTCAAATGTCTATTCTCTTGGTTCCGAATGTCTATTCTCTTTACTCCGAATACTCATTCTAATATTCAAATTAAATAATATTTAGATTTAAGCATATCAAATTTTTGGCCTTATCATAAAACAGTTTTCCGAAACAACATATACAAATAGCTCTCTTTTCATTCTCTCACTGTGTTATGTTGATATCTTTCGTCAACCCTCCCGGTTTCCATCTCTATTTCTTTCTCTATACTCTCTCTCTCTCTGAATAAAATATCACAACATATATATGTTTAATCGAAATTTGTAAATTTATATATGTTTACATTCACAGATATTATTTTTATAAAACATTTATGCCCCAAACATAATATATTCTAACATATTAACATATGTGTCCCAAACATTTAGTGTTAGTTTAGGAACATTACATGTTTGCACTTAAATATATTGTGTTTAAAAATTGTGCCCGAAACACTTTTTGTTTATATCGGAACATATAAAAAACATATTTTTCTAACAGTGTATGATACATCTTCGGAAGTTTTTTTTTTTTGGTTTTTAGTAGAGCATTTAATTTTCGATTTTGTGGTGGGAAGTGGTATGTTAGAATTTATAATATATTTTTGGAGCTTTTTAGCCTTGGGGAGTTGGCAACACTGATTTGGGGGATAGAAGTGTGAACTGAGCAGGACGCAACACAACTATATCTCAACTAACCTCAAACTCCACACTCCACTTATTTGTAAACGTGGTAAAAATACAGGAGTTTTCGTCCATTTGTTTGTTGAAATCAAATATCTTGTTTCGAATGGAACAATTAGGTAATGTCGGTCTACAATTATAAATATTCCCAGATTTGACTTCTTGATCCTCCTGGGGCTCAATTATCATCCATATTAGTTCGTATCAGTACATATTGAAATTTTGTCCCATATTAATCGTTCCCCAGATATGAGCTTTTGATACCGGGACAATTTCGACCCATCACTAGATATAAAGACATATTCAGATATGTCTTCTAGAATATTTTGTGTCCGATCCGTTTTTGTATGTAACGCCAAGAAGGAGTTACGGATCGGCTTAGAATTAAATTCTGAGTCGATTTAGCGATGTCCGTCTGTCTGTCTGTCCGTTTGTCTGTCTGTCTGTTGATGTATTTTTGTGTGCAAAGTACAGTTCGCAGTTTTAGTCCGATTGTCCTAAAATTTGGTATAGGGTCCTGTTTCGGCTCAAAGACGATCCCCATTGTTTTTGGAAAAAATCGGTTCAGATTTAGATATAGCTGCAATATATATTTTTCACCGATCTGGTCATAATTGGCGTGTATATCAACTGATCTTCCTCAAATTTCGTACATCCGATTATTTTATGAGTCTCGAAAAACTTGCAAAATATCAGCCAAATCGGTTCAGATTTAGATATAGCTCCCATATATAGCTTTCGCCCGATTTACACTCATATGACCACAGAGGCCAATTTTTAACACGATTTAGTTGAAATTTTGCACAGGGAGTAGAATTAGCATTGTAGCTATGAGTGCCAAATTTGGTTGACATCGGTTCAGATTTAGATATAGCTCCCATATATATGTTTTTCTTATTTCGACAAAAATGGTCAAAATACCAACATTTTCCTTGTTAAATCGCCACTGTTTAGTCGAAAAGTTGTAAAAATGACTCTAATTTTCCTAAACTTCTAATACATATGTATATATCGAGCGATAAATCATAAATAAACTTTTGCGAAGTTTCCTTAAAATTGCTTCAGATTTAAATGTTTCCCATATTTTTATACCCTCCACCATAGGATGGGGGTATATTAACTTTGTCATTCCGTTTGTAACACATCGAAATATTGCTCTAAGACCCCATAAAGTATATATATTCTGGGTCGTGGTGAAATTCTGAGTCGATCTGAGCATGTCCGTCCGTCCGTCTGTTAAAATCACGCTAACTGCCGAACGAAACAAGCTACCGACTTGAAACTTGGCACAAGTAGTTGTTATTGATGTAGGTCGGATGGTATTGCAAATGGGCCATATCGGTCCACTTTTACGTATAGTCCCCATATAAACGGACCCCCAAATTTGGCTTGCGAGGCCTCTATGAGAAGCAAATTTCATCCGATCCGGCTGAAATTTGGTACATGGTGTTAGTATATGGTCTCTAACAACCACGCAAAAATTGGTCCACATCGGTCCATAATTATATATAGCCCCCATATAAACCGATCCCCCGAATTGGCTTGCGAGGCCTCTAAGAGAAGCAAATTTCATCCGATCAGGCTGAAATTTGGTACATGGTGTTAGTATATGGTCTCTAACAGCCATGCAAAAATTGGTCCATATCGGTCCATAATTATATATAGCCCCCATATAAACCGATCACCAGATTTGAACTCCGGAGCCTCTTGGAAGGCCAAAATTCATCTGATTCAGTTGAAATTTGGTACATGGTGTTAGTATATGGCCTCAAACTCCCATGCAAAAATTGGTCGAAGTCGGTCCATAATTATATATAGGCCCCATATAAACCGATCCCCAGATTTGACCTCCAGAGCCCCTTGGAAAAGCAAAATTCTTCCCATTCGGTTGAAATTTTGTACGTAATGTTAGTATATGGTATCCAACAACCATGCAGGAATTGGTTCCTATCAGCCCATAAATATATATAGCTCCCATATAAACCGATCCCCAGATATGACCTCCGGTGCCTTTTGGAGAAGCAGAATTCATCCGATCTGCTTGAAATTTGGTACGTGGTGATCGTATATGATATTTAACAACCATGCCAAAAGTGGTCCATATCAGTCCATAATCATATATAGCCCCATATAAACCGATCCCGAGATTTGGTTTTGGAGCCTCTTGGAGGAGCAAATATCATCCGAGTGAGTTGAAATTTGGTACATTGTGCTAGTATACGGTCGTTAACAACCATGCCTAACTAGGTCCATATCGGTCTATAGTTATATATATATCCCTCAGATAAATCGATTTCCAATCACACAAAAATTGGTCCATATCAAGTTTATAATTGTATATAGCCCCCATATTGCAATTCTGGCTCTCTACGTACCGTGCAAAAAGTCCATATCGATCCGTATTGATTTGTAGACTTAACTATACATAACTTTTTTGCCTAATATATACCACGTATGGACTAACTCACAATTTAGAAAACGATGTTAAGAAGTTTTAAGATACCACAACCCAAGTATTTCGATTGTGGATGACAGTCTTTCGTAGAAGTTTCTACGCAATCCATGGTGGAGGGTACAAAAGATTCGGCCTGGCCGAACTTACGGCCGTATATACTTGTTTTTACTAACATTGTGTTCCACCCTAGTGCATTAGCCGACATAAATTTTGAGTCTATAGATTTTGTAGAAGTCTATCAAATTCTGTCCAGATCGAGTGATATTTAAATGTATGTATTTGGGACAAACTTTTATATATAGCCCCCCAACACATTTGACGGATGTGCTATGGTATCGAAAATTTAGATCTACAAGGAGGTGCAGGGTATAATTTAGTCGGCCCCGCCCGACTTTAGACTTACCTTACTTGTTTAATTTTCAATAAATGTCAATAGTTTTATTAAGCTTGAGATCTTAGTTTCCCTTTATTTATTTTTAATCCATCGTTCCTAATATTGCGCAATTTCACTGAATTGCTTCTGCAGAGGGGATTTGATCTATAACATTACTATAATTACCCCCATTTTCATGAAGCTCCGTTAGTGTTCCGTTAGCTAACGAACTTTTAAACCGTGCTATGGATATATCTGTCATCTTGCCCATATATTCCATATTTCAGTTAGGAGCTTAACTGCTGAAAATTTTTCAGTTATAATTAACCGGAGAGAAGATATTTCCATTTTATTTTCTGTTAACTGACAGTTAAACCCTAACGGAGCTTCATGAAAATGGGCGTTAATTAGTTAAGTTAATCAATTAAAATTTTATAAGTACATAAAACATTACAAACATCTTATTCTAAAATACAATCTACCAGGCGAACATAACGTTAGGAAGCAACAACTATCTTTCATTTACATACAGCGGTGCCAACCCTGACGATTTTTCGTCATTTTGATGATTTTTGATGGTAAATTTGGCCTGTGACGATTTGACGACGATTATAAGCAACGTAGTTATGAGTTGACGATTTTTAAAAATGTTTGACTCAAGTGTTTCCGTTTAACATTTTTATGACGATTTAAAGATTTTTCAAAGTGATGTAGTTTTGAGTTGACGATTTTCATAAGTTCTAATGTAAACATTTCTTAATCTCAATTCTATGGCAATTTATATGTAGCTTGTTGTGAACCACAGAAAGAAATTTCAAAGGAGTCAATATACATAAATAAAACTAAAACTCGGAATTCCTTTTAGCTTTAACTTTACAAGGTATTCTTTTGTCCAAAAACTATTTAAAGCTAAATAATTCTTACTGTTATGTTTAGTTAAATTCACTTTATTCATTACCGATAAGTAATGCCTACACTAATAGAAAAAGTTTCGTTATATTAACGAAATGTGTCGTTAAAAGTCAGCCAATGAAACAAATTCGTTAATACAGCGAAATTTTTCGTTATTATAACGAATTTTCTGTAAATCAACGTAACGTTTCGTACTATTAACGAATATTTTCATTCTATTAATGAAAGTGTTTTACATGAGCAAGTAATAAGGATTTAAGTTCGCTTGGAGAATAGGAAAATTTTCTGTCAAGAAAATTTTGCTAACAAATTCAATCGGAACATCTAGAGCTTAAAAAGTAGTCACGAACAAAAATATTGTTTCTTGTTATATCTTAAAAATTAATTTACGTTGAAACTGGAAACTAGATGACTAGAAATTTAAAAAGTATTGTTCATGTAATTAAAATGAATTAAAGCCTTTTCTTATGTTTTTGTTTGAATAAAACTTTATTTTGTTCCTAAATCTTTGTTTTCAGCTATTTTATGGGTAACGATTTTTTTGGGACGAGTTAACGATTTTGACGAAAAATATTTAAAAAAAATTGACGATTTTCAGTCTAAAACAGTTGGCACCACTGCTTACATATGAGACAATGATCACACAAAACAATTCTTATTATAATGAAGCATCACTGCTCTCGTCTACTTTATCTATTGCACTGGTTGTCTAATGTTGTTGTTCGGATTATTCCTCGTCAGTTGGTCATCGTTTTTGCATATCATATGCCTGTATATGTGGGCGATGTTGTCTGTGTCCCTTTTGTAATTTATTCGTCGATTTGTTGGTATATTGTTGATGTGCAGCATTTCTAATGTGTACCTTTTGTTGTTATTGTTTTCTTGTTGTAATATATGTACGTACATTCATTAGCGTAGCTAGACAATTTTCCTAGGGGGGGCTATAGCCCCCCTAGCTAAAAATGTATAGACTGAACTTATAGGTTCAATTAATGTTTTATTTCATAAAATTGAATAAAAAATTGGACATCAAAATAACTCGACAATTAATTTATAATAAAGCAACTAAAAGTAGTTCCACACTTTTCCCAGCAAGAAAATTGTGAGTTGTTCTAAAGGCACAACTTTAAAAGTACTTCCAAAAATGTCCTCAATTAGTTTAACTACTTTTTTTTCATATTTTAATGTGTAATTTTTTGTTTTCTTTTTTTTTTAAATAGTTTAAAAAACGAGTAAGAATAAATAAATTGGTACAAATTATTCAAATTTTGCCACAAAACTGCTAAATCCATTATAGAAAAATCGATAAGTTTGGAAATTATTCGAGGAAAAACGTTTCAAACAAGCGTCAGAATGCATTAAAAATCATAAAATCTATATAAAAATTATTTATTTGGGAAAATATCACAAAATTTTTTAATTCACATTCAAAACACTGAATTCGGATCTCACCTTAAGAAGTGATGCAAATTCATTGCAACGCCTGTTGAAACCGTGAACATTTGTCCTATGACAAGCTTATATTACATTCATTGCTTCTTCGCCAATTTTGCACCACTTCTAGACCCAAAAAGAACAATTTCAAATTCTGGGGGGGGCTAAAATTTTTCTGGGGGGGTCTAAGCCCCCTCCCCAGAGGCCTTCCTACGCTTATGCGTACATTATTGAAGTTTGGTTGGTGTACAGTGGGTTGCTAATGCTGTTTTTTGTAATTTTTGATTGTTGCGATTTTTTATATCTGATTTGTGGCCTGATATTCTTGTTTTTAATTTATTTTTTGTGGTTCCGATGTAGACCATTTCACATTTTTCTATAGAATTTCCTTCACATAGAATTTCATAAATAACGTTGGGTGTTTCCACCTTTTGGATTTTGTCCTTGGTGTTGGTAAACAATTTTTTCACCGTATTGTTTGATTTATGCGCTAAGTTGTATTTGTTCCTGTCAAAAAAGTTGGATTTTGTTATTCTTTCCGATATTCCCGGTACATACAGTAATGATCTGTAAGATTTTTGCTGTTTATCGTTGTCCACTTTCTCCGTACACCGTCAAAAAAAATCGCTTCTGTAACATATACCCCAAACACATTTTGCTTCAAGCATAAATATTTTCAAGGTTGGTCCAAACAAAATATTGTTTGTATTGGTCAAACATAATATGTTTCACCTTTGGGCATACACTGGAAGAAAAAAATTTTAATGAAATTTTCTTTGTTTGGATATATTTTTAAGGCGCCAATTGGTTACTTCCATTATTTTACTTGCAGCATATTCTCTAGGTCTCTCTTTCTAAACACATATATGTTTATAGGCTATTTCTAAATTAATAAATGTTTGCATCTAAGCATATTATATTTACAAACATTTTATGTCACAAACATAATATGTTCTAACATATTAACATATGTGTCCCAAACATATATGTTAATATGTTAGATTAACATATATGTTAATATGCTATATGCTTGCACTTAAAAATATTGTGTTAAAAAATTTTAGTTCCAAACATACAATTTCTACACCCAAACTTATGAAAAACAGTCTTTTTCGTCCGTGTACGTGGTTTAAAAGCAGCTACTACTAAGTTTCCTTAGGGAAATTGTTATCTTTCAGTATAGTTTGCAGTTTCTTCTTGTTCTTTTGATGGAATCTTTGGTCACTGATGGAAAATACTCTAGGAATTAGATTTTGGGCTGTATTTAAGATTATTCTTTTTGAATGCTTTGAATAGAAATTCATAATTCTGCCCGACGCCGTGTTTTTTTGATACCAATCCATATATAAATTTTCTCCATTTCTTAGTATCAATATATCCAGATACGGTAATTTTTGGGTTTCTTCTAGTTCCATAGTAAATCTGATACTGTTATAAAAATTGTTGAGTTCTGCCAAAGTTCGTTCGATTTCAGTTTCCTTAATAATTACAAATAAGTCGTCGATATATTTCGTTATTACCTTAGGTTTATGTACAAGTTTTTTCAAGCTTTCGTCCAGAAGTTTTTCCATCAGAATGTCTGCCACAATGGTGGAGGCTGGTGATCCCATCGGTAATCCTTTTTTCGGTTTATAGATTTTGTTGTCATATTGGAAATATCTATTATCTACTATACAAAATTTTAATACTTTAATAAAAAAAATTCTTTGTCATGTCTGTGTGCGCCTTAATTTCATCCCATCTTTCCTCTATTATTTTCATAGCGAGATCTACTGGTACGCTGGGGAAGAGCGATACCACGTCAAAGGAGATTCGTTTTTCGTTATTTTTGATGGTCAAGTTTTTTATCTTATCTCTAAATTGTCTCGAGTCTCTCACGTTATATTTGAAATCTTTGGTCAGGTTTTTTAATACATTCACCAAATATTTATTCAATCCCACTGCAGCTGCGTTGACCGAATAGCATATGGGCCTTAGGTTAGGTTAGGTTAAAGTGGCAGCCCGATTAAGATTCTGGCTCACTTAGACTATTCATTCCATTGTGATACCACATTAACTAAAAGTACCTATTACATATGGGCACTTCTAGTTTTAACCGCTGAACCTTCTCGATTATTTTTCTTCGCTGAATCAACCAGTTTGTTCCAAAAACATTAGCAGACTGCTTAAGTTAACGTTTTCCAGATCCGCCAGTAATCTGAAGGTATATGATCCTAAAAGTTGCTTGCGCTTTACACAAAATGCAGGACACTCACACAAGATGTGTTTTATTGATTCCTTTTCCTCCGCATCATGACAGCTCATACAATAGTCATTATACTTCGCGCCAATAGTTTTTGCAAAATCGCCTATCAGGCAGCGACCCGTTATGGCAGATATCAGGAGTGATATCTGGCGTCTCGAGAACACTAGCATATCTAGTGTGCGGTTTAAGTTTAAATGGGGCCATATTTGCTTGGTGTCGTTACAACCCTTACAATTCTCCCATCGAACATTTGCCATCATAACAGCCTTCTCACGCAGTATGAGCTTGCAGGTCCTTAATGGGTAGTCTTTTTTTTATTTTTATTTATTTACTTATTTATTTTTTTTATTTGAAGTCTATAGATGTATATATCCTTACAGACTAATATATACATTATTTCTTATCTATTTAAATGTAAAATAATATTTCTTTTTAATGAAACTCGATTTTCAGACAGGTTTATAATGGATCATTATTACTATAATTAGCTCCATAGTATGAAATGCGTAAAAGTTCTACTCGGTCTGATCGGAACGTTGATCAGAATTCTAATAAGGAGAAATTCTGATTCAATTTTTCCATGAATAATATTCATCAGAAAAGTTACATTTAACATAGTCCTCCTACTTGACAATGAGGGTAATTTTATAATATTTAGTCTATGTTCGTATGACGGAAGTGAGCAGTGGTTCTACCCACGTCCGCGAAGACAAAATAAAAGGAATTGCTTCTGAACAGATTCAAGCATATTCTTAAAAATGGCATAATAGGGGTCCCAAACCACAGAACCGTATTCCAGGTTTGGTATCACTAATGACGTGTATAAATTCTTCGTGACCAAGGGATCATTGAATTCTTTGCTCCGCCGTTTCATGAAGCCAAGGACAGTGTAAGCTTTACTAACTACCATTAGAATATGCTTACGAAAGTTCAGACGTTGGTCCATAAGTATACCTAAATTTTTATAGGAATCTACAGCTTCCAGCTTGTTAGATCCAAAAAATAGTTAGTATTGAGAGGAGTTCCTCTTGAAAATCGCATTAATTTACACTTAGATATGTTTAACTCCATCAAATTAACATTACACCATTCATAAAACTCGTCTAAATCAGCCTGAATATAGCATTGGTCGTCTGAATCAGAAAAGGATCGGAAAATCTTTACATCGTCCGCGAACATCAAGACGTTAGAATAAGGCATTCTAACCGTTGGAAAATCATTAATAAAAAGAAAAAACAATATGGGACCTAGATGACTCCCCTAAGGAACCCCCGAAGAGACATATATAGGTCTAGAAATAGCCGAACCAAATTTTAACCATTTTAATAATGGATTTCCAAAACCGCTTGAATCAAGTTTCATCAATAGAAGGGAATGCCTTACTGAAGTCTGTATACATTGTATCGGTCTGGTTACGACCTCTGAAGGCGTCATTTACCAGACATGTAAACTCCAAAATGTTAGAAATCGTAGATCGAGATTTCCTAAATCCGTGTTGACAAGTGCAGAGTATAGACGATACCTGGTGAGAAATCGATTCAGTCAATATTTTTTCCACAA
The DNA here is from genome assembly GCF_050003625.1 of Haematobia irritans. Taxonomy (NCBI): domain Eukaryota; kingdom Metazoa; phylum Arthropoda; class Insecta; order Diptera; family Muscidae; genus Haematobia; species Haematobia irritans. The sequence goes on along the minus strand of NC_134401.1, from coordinate 65,115,095 downwards.
GTTTAGGAATAGCGCAAAGATTTGAAATACCTCTGTAATTACAAGCTACATTTCAACTGCCTGACTTAAACAAAGGTATTATAAAAGACTCTTTCATATCCGTGGTAGTCTTGTGTCGTTCCGGAACGAACTAGTTCCAATGAACGGTTCACTAAAAGGAACGACTGTCACTAGTTCCATCTCTTTCGTTCTCATCGTTCCTTTTGTTTAGTTCTATTTTCAATTTACGATCCATCGTTCTTCGGATCGCAGTTTGATTTCTTTACTTCTGTTAGAGCTATTTACCAATTCATTCATTTTGGCGCGTATGTATTTAAACCATTGGCTGATATGCTGCTATTTAATAGAATCTTTAATTCCATCTCAGACTCTTCACAAACGACAAAAAAACATCGTAATTTCTTCCAATGAATAATTTTGCACAGAGTATAGTATTATTCAATACAAAAATCCATCCAAAGAGTTTGGCTTCCTGAATTTAGTTATTTCCTTAAATTTTCCATTCCTTTAATTTTTGTATATTACTATAAACTATTTGAAGTAATTTCACTCAATATTTCATATTTTTGTGTCTTTCAATTGACCACGAACTTCGTTACACAAAGTAAACAAACAATGTAATGTTTGTCTTTAGTAGATGACAGTGATGACAAATATACAAATCCGGAACGAAAAGGAACGATGGAACGATTTGAAGGAACTAGTTCCTTTGTACAAAAGGAACGATGAGTCCGAATCACTACGGTGAACGATTTTGCCCAAGACTAATCCGTGGTAAATATCCAGAAATTATATCTTCCTTATGAATTTTAGGTAAACCATACAACCTAGGTGCTGTTGCACTTTCAGTCTTTAATCTTCTTCTTTCCAATTCTGTTATTATCTTGTTCCTGAAAAATTCTTCTACAAGTTCGTTGTTCCTTTTTTGTACGCATTGTGCCGGATCCTTATTTACTCGTTGGTAGGTCATCAACGAGTCACTGTCGTATTGCCCTTGTCCGACAGTGGCTATTGGAAAAGAAGATTACAGATGTTTTGTGTGATCATTGTCTCATATGTAAGTGAAAGATAGTTGTTGTCAAAGATTATAGATTCAGGAAGATAGGAAATTAGCTACTGAGGAGGTCGAACCATTTACCAGATTAGTTTAATACTCGAACCAAACGCGTATACGACAAGTATTGACGTAGCATTAAAATGCAAATAAAAAGAAATTAAGTGCACGAAATAAATTTCCATAAAGGGGAAAATGTTTTTTGTTGTTGCCTAATATTTAACATTGTTTCATTAAGAAAATTACATTGTTCATTTAAAAAATAAAAACGAAAAACAAACTAAAAGATTACAAACATGTATTGAACTAACATGGTAAATGCAACATTTGGTATGACGCAAACCAATTTCCTATCTTCCTCAAGTTTATAATCTTTGGTTGTTATTTTCGCCTGGTAGATTGTATTTTAGAATAGGATGTTTGTAATGTTTTATGCACTTATAAAATTTTAATTGTTTAACTTAACTAATTAATAACAATAATGTTATAGATCAAATCCCCCTCTGGAGAAGCAATTCAGTGAAATTGCGAAATATTAGGAACGATGGATTAAAAATAAATAAAGGAAAACTAACATCTCAAGCTTAATAAAACTATTGACATTTATTGAAAGAAAAAGATCGAATAAAACACCAAAAAACAAAAAATGTTTAATTTTCGACATGTTTCTATTGAAATAAAGGGTGATACGGTCAAAATTTGGTCAAGGGAAAACGCGTGAAATCGTTTATTTAAAAAATCAAATTAAATTTCTTTTTCAAGTTCAATTAGTATAAAATTCAAAAAAAAATATTCAGTTAGGCTTTCTCTTTTCCAAATCCGATTTGCCGGGCCTCACGCTTGACACCTGTCATCAGATTTTGTACAGCCACCTTGTCCACCTTGTCCACCTTCTTCGCCGCAGAAAGCCAATTTGCCTTGAACTGCTGCTCGTCCTTAGCAGTTTTTTGGTCTTCTTTAGGTTCCGCTTGACAATAGCCCAGTATTTCTCAATTGGGCGGAGCTCCGGCGTGTTGGGAGTGTTCTTGTCCTTGGGAACCACCTGCACGTTGTTGGCGGCGCACCACTCCATGGCCTTTTTACATTAATGGCAAGATGCCAAATCCGGCCAAAACAGTACGGAACAACCGTTTTTCTTCAGGAAAGGCATCAGACGTTTATTCAAACACTCTTTCACGTAAATTTCTTGGTTGACAGTCCCGGAAGCTATGAAAGCCACAGGTACAGATGGCTTGCCAAACCACATATTTCTTTGCGAACTTTGACAGTTTTATGTGCTTGAAAATATCTGCTACCTTTCCCCTTCCTTTTGCCGTATAAAACTCCTGTCCCGGAAGCTGCTTGTCGTCGGCTTTGACGTAGGTTTCGTCGTCCATTACCACGTCAGCACGTCAGCATCGTCGTGTACAGCCTCCGGGATCGCGCTTTGGCCGTCGTATTTTGTTTATCATCGCGATTTGGAGTCACTACCTTCTTGTAAGTCGATAGTCCGGCTCGTTTTTTGGCTCGATTCAAAAATTTTGATACGCTGCTCTTCTTGCTTGGACGGCATTTTGACAACTGAAGAGTGAATTCCAAAATCAAAATAAGAGCAACATTCTACACACACACACCTTCAAAATGGGGGGTTTAAATGCAAAATTAAAAGAAATACGTCAAGTTTATATTGACCAAATTTTGACCGTATCACCCTTTATGGATAAAACGGCGTTTTTATCTAATGGTGTTTTCTTTTCTGAAAAAAGTGCTTTGCCGTCATTTTGTCTGTACAGAATGCGCATTTTTAAAATGTTACCAGCAACCTAAAAAAATGCTATCATTTCAGCGGGCAGAAAAGAATTCAAAGAAGGAAACAGGGCAATCGCAGCACTCTCGTTTGTTGGCAGTGCTGAAAATGCCCGTAATTTGCCTCTATGCGTGGCACTATTTTCACAACAGAATTCGAAGCCTTTTCGCACTTTTGCCTGTTTTTTTTAGAAAAGAACCTAAAAAGTACATTTTCCGGCCAAAATGCAAAAAAAGTGCGCATTTTTCATAAGAAAAGAAAACGCCATAAGCCTTGCTGCCAGAAACGGTTTTCAAAGCTCAATTGAAACATTAATAAAGATTCCCGCCATTATGCGGGGCATTTTTGCAGCAAGTACACCTTGTTATAAAGTTTTTTCCTCATTTTCATAAAAGTTAACGTAAACTTTAAATCTACTATTACCATACAAATCCCTTAGATAAACTGTAAGTAAATTATTAGGAATATAGCATTTGACTCGTTTATTGTGTCCTGTTTTATATGTTATTATAATATTCTCAATTTATTAAGCTATTACTAAGTTAAAATAGTAGATGTGAATTGCTTTGTACACTGAAAAAAATATTGTCGTGAGACCAAAGATTTCATGTCCTTAAAATACGAACGCGAATTTTGCTTATAATAGCATTTGTGAATTTCTCTTATATATACTGTTTTCCTTATCCAAAAGTCGACATAATCGTTTTGTCCTTATAGTTAAGTGATTCAACTTAAAATGGGCATCTTTACATGAAAGAAAATTTTCTTAGGGTCAATTCTGAAAAAATCTTAAAATTAATGAAATAGTCTTTAAGTTTTTGTATCTCGACCACAAACCAAAAAAGCATTCAAAAATAGATGTTTTTCAACACTTTATTTTAAAGACGTATGTTACTTGATACATAGAATAATTTCTACTTGAAGTCGAGTCTGAATTTGTCGTTAGCACGTTTTTAAAGCACTTTGATAGCTTATGAAGAAAAAACTGAAAAACCGAATAAATTCAAATTTGACTCGGAATCAATAGCAAAATCATTAGTGTACAAATTCTTTTTTACTGGGAAAATGTTCTTTTTGGTGTAAACGAGGGACTTCCAGTAAATTTTTGTGATAGTAATCAAAATGTATCGAGTACGCAAACAGAGCTAATATGACTTAGATATTGTTACAGACTCACAGAATTAGAATTAAAATTAATGCAATTAAATTAATATGCAGTTTAAGTAAAATAAAGCTTTTAGGTTTGTTAAATTTCAATCAAAAAAATGACTTTTGATACAAAAAATTTAGCTTTTTTTCAGCTATTTTTTAGCCTCTTTTAGCTATTTTTTGGGCAAATCTAGCGATTTTTGGTAAAAAAATTCTGGCAACACTGTTCAATGCCATCGGGACCCGCATTATATAATGACTTGACTGTTCTTAAATTTCTTAAAACCGTAGTTTTATCTATAAAAGAAACGTCTATTAGGTTGGAATTTCTTATATCGTAGGGATACTCATTATTTTGGTTAAAGGATTTGTTAGAGTAGGTACACGCTCAAAAAAATCGATTCTCTAACATATGTTCCAAACATATTTTGCAGGAAGCACATATATTATTGGATATTGCCGAAACATTATTATGTTTGTTTTTTGTGAACATATTATATGTTTGGAAGCATTTTGAGCCCAAAAATATTATATGCTTGGAAGAAATTTCTCCCCAAGAATAATGTTGAAGAAATGATTCAATTTATAATTTTTTTTAAATTTTACCTTTCGCCTAGACGGAGAATCGAAACGGGAACCATGCAATTTGCAAGCCAACACACTACCACTAGGCTACGTAGCTGTAGACAATTATCGTTATAAGTTACATTTATATAGCATAGTTTGCATCGCCCACGAGCCCATGCAAACATTATTTAACAGAAACATACACTGAAAAAACAGTGAACCCACCAGGAAGAAAACTTTTGGTTAATTTTAGAAAATTTTGAATATTTGGAGAAAATTTTAACTAAACAGTATTACAAACGTTGGAATCACGCCGATGTCATAAAAATAAGTAAATATTTTTCGACAAATTCAAGAAAATTTATTAGACATAACTATGTTTTTTCACTTGTTAAAGAAAATTTTGTAGTTTGAAGGAAAAACTTGGAATTCAAAATTGCAAAAATGTCTTTAGTGACATACGAAGTTCATGATGGACGCATTTTTGGTAAAATTTACAAATTTAAAGAAATTCTGAACTATTTTGCGGAAGACACGAATTTAGTTAATCTTTATGCTTCATTTGAGTATATTTTTTCCTCGGTTTTAGTTAATTTCAGGGTTTAAAATTGCTGACTAATATTCATTTCCAATATGCGTTGGTGACTATGACTGCGGAATGATTTGAGAAAAAAAATGAAATGAAACGAATGTGCACAAAATGATTGCGTTTGCAAAGACAACGACTTCGGAAAACACATATGCATAGTCAACAGCCACAAGCATACGAAGTAAAACGACTAACGACTGAAATATTAGCAGCAAATTTATTAACAGCAAAATGAACTGTCAATGAAACGACTAAAATGACTACGGTAAAAATATTTTGACTATTAAGACAAAGTAGGGTTTTTTCTATTATGTTCGCACTTTGAGTTGTTTTTGTTTTGTTATTAATGCAAAATGAAGTCAAATCATAGCTATTATTTAATTCAGTGATTTATTTATATTTATATTCAGCCAACAATTTGTTTGTTAATTATACCCTGCGGCACACTGTGGAACAGGGTATTATAAGTTAGTGCATATGTTTGCAACACCCAGAAGGAGACGAGATAGACACATGGTGTCTTTGGCAATAATGCTCGGGGTGGTTCCCTGAGTCGATATAACTATTGATAATCGGTTCAGATTTAGATATAGCTCCCATATATATCTTTCGCCCGATATGCACTTATATGGATCCAGAAGCCAGAGGTTTATCCCGATTTGCTTGAAATTTAGCACAAGGAGTACAATTGGTAGTATAGTTATGTGTGTCAAATTTGATTGAAATAGGTTCAGATTTAGATATAGCTTCCATATATATTTTTCGCCCGATATGGACTTATATGGCCCAAGAAGCTGGAGTTTTGGCCCAATTTGGTTGAAATTTTGCACTAGGAGTATAATTAGTAGTGTAATCAAGTGTGCTATATTTTATTGAAATCGGTTCAAATTAAGATATAGCTCCCATATATATCTTTCGTCCGATATGGACTTATATGGCCCCAGAAGCCAAAATTTTGGGCCAATTTGGTTGAAATTTTGCACTAAGAGTACAACTAGTAGTGTAGTCAAGTGTACCAAGTTTGATTGAAATAAGTTCAGATTTAGATATATATCGTTCGTCCGATTTACACTCAAATGACAAAAGTGACCAATCTTTTAAACCGATTTACTTGAAATTTTGCACAGGAAGTAGAATTAACATTCCAACTGTCTGTACCAAATGTGGTTGCGAATACCAACGTTTTCCTTGTAAAATAGCCTAAAAATTTTTTTTATTGATTTATTGGTATAATTAAAAACCCTACACCCCAAATTATTTTTTAACGAATTTGGCTATATTACCACACTAATTGAACGATCTCCTATTCTATTTCTTCTAATGTAAATCTTAACTTTGTGCTATTCCACGGAAGTATCATAGAATAGAAATTTACACAAATATCATTCAAGCCACAAACAACTATTTTTAAAATCCATGTGATATTTTACATATGTAAAGGGTGATTTGTTAAGAGCTTGATAACTTTTAAAAAAAAAAAAAACGCATAAAATTTGCAAAATCTCATCGGTTCTTTATTTGAAACGTTAGATTGGTCCATGACATTTACTTTTTGAAGATAATTTCATTTAAATGTTGACCGCGGCTGCGTCTTAGGTGGTCCATTCGGAAAGTCCAATTTTGGGCAACTTTTTCGAGCATTTCGGCCGGAATAGCCCGAATTTCTTCGGAAATGTTGTCTTCCAAAGCTGGAATAGTTGCTGGCTTATTTCTGTAGACTTTAGACTTGACGTAGCCCCACAAAAAATAGTCTAAAGGCGTCAAATCGCATGATCTTGGTGGCCAACTTACCGGTCCATTTCTTGAGATGAATTGTTCTCCGAAGTTTTCCCTCAAAATGGCCATAGAATCGCGAGCTGTGTGGCATGTAGCGCCATCTTGTTGAAACCACATGTCAACCAAGTTCAGTTCTTCCATTTTTGGCAACAAAAAGTTTGTTAGCATCGAACGATAGCGATCGCCATTCACCGTAACGTTGCGTCCAACAGCATCTTTGAAAAAATACGGTCCAATGATTCCACCAGCGTACAAACCACACCAAACAGTGCATTTTTCGGGATGCATGGGCAGTTCTTGAACGGCTTCTGGTTGCTCTTCACTCAAAATGCGGCAATTTTGCTTATTTACGTAGCCATTCAACCAGAAATGAGCCTCATCGCTGAACAAAATTTGTCGATAAACACATTTCGAACCGAACACTGATTTTGGTAATAAAATTCAATGATTTGCAAGCGTTGCTCGTTAGTAAGTCTATTCATGATGAAATGTCAAAGCATACTGAGCATCTTTCTCTTTGACACCATGTCTGAAATCCCACGTGATCTGTCAAATACTAATGCATGAAAATCCTAACCTCAAAAGAATCACCCTTTATAAACGGGCGGTGTTAAGCTTACGTTTCACAAGAGAAAACCAAAAATAAAAGTACAGATTAAAATGTTTCCCATATTTTTTACTAACGTAGTTTACCATCTCAGGGCATTAGCCGACTTAAATTTTATGTGTATAGATTATAAATTTTGTTCAGATTTTTTTACATTTTGCATTTTCATTGTCTTCACAAATGTTAAACTTCTCTAATATTACACTTTTGTTTAGCCTTGGTGCCATTATGATGATTTTCTGCACTGCTTGTTGCGAACAAAACACACGACTAAACAGCAAACTCAAACGACTTACGCATATTCATTCCCTAACAACTACAACACAATTATCTTAACTACCGTTAGTCTTTAGTCATTGTCGTCAGAATTATTGTTGCTACTGCTATCGACTTGTGTCTTTATGAAGTCGTTGTTATTGCACACGAAATCATTTTATGTGTAACTGTTTCATTTCATTTTTGTTCAATTCATATTCATGGTTGTAGCTGTAGCAGTAGTCTTTTGACAAAATGTGTTTATGCGTTCGGTATGCATTAGTTAATTTTTGTCTGCTATTGCTATTTTTTCGTCAGCAATTCAAACCCTGGTTAATTTAACTAAAGTACACAAAAAAATATTAGAGTAAAGTAAACTTTCTCCAAACATAATAATTCCATGAACTAAAATAAAGTTAAATTAGCTTTAGTGAAATAGAGAGTTCACTTTTTTTTTGAGTGTATATTTGTTGGCCACGTGGAGTAGTGGTTAGCATGTCCGCCTTGCATGCAAAGGGTCCTGGGTTCAATCTCTGCTCCGCCCGAACACCAATTTTTTTATTTTTGTATTTATAAGTTATTAAATTAAATTTTTACAATGAAACTTCGAAATGTGTGTTATTAAAGATTTACAGTCTGAAAAGAACAGTGCTTGATATAAACGAAATGGACTGAGCTTTTGGATAAATATTATTTTTTTAATTGCAAGAATAACATTTTTGTAACAAGAAAATGGTTTTGGTATAAAAGTTTGAAATTTTCGAAGAAATTCAAAAACTCTACCAAAAGAAGAACGTGAAGTCGAGTATAAACATACATAATTTTACAATATACACATACATTTATTTAGGCGTGAACTATTTTTTGCTAGCATTTAAAACCATTTTAAATGCATTTAAAATTTCTCGCATTTTGAAATACAAATAAATATGAATAGTTATTAACGAATAATTTTGTACTTAATTTAATTTTTACCTTTAGGGCCGGAATTAAGTTGGCATTATCGCTCTAAAATGACCATGTTTTCACGTTTTCTTTAATAATTATTTTAAAGCAAATAAACTTTTTCAATTTATGCTTTGGATCGAGTTTTGCCGCTAAAATGAAAAATAATTTTAGCGGCAAAACTAGAACTTAACGCTTTTATTTTTGAAAGTGTCCGTCAACTCATCTTGGACTTCTTATTAATAAAGAGGAACTAAACTTAGTTTTTTCTGAAGATCCCTTTGTAGTTTTTATATATTTCCCACTGTATTTTTAATTTCCTTTATTGCTAAATATTTTCACTTACTCGTCGTACGTTCCGATTTCTTTTGACGAACCAACAAACAAAATTGTGCCTATAATGTCAAAATGATAAACAAAACACATGTCCACACATACTTAAATTGCAGCTCTCAAGGCAAAAACACATTCGTTCCGAATGTCTACTCTCTTAACTCCGAATACGCAATTTAATATTCAAATTAAATAATATTTTGACTTAAGCATATCCAATTTTTGGCGAAGCCTTATTAACATGCCAAGCGCATACACCGAAAAAAAAGTTTACTATTTTTTATGAAAAATGAACTAACCCGTAGTAAGAATGGCCATGATTTGGCGCCAAAGATTTTTTTCATCTATATAAGTTCATGATTTTCTTATAAATTAGTTCATGTGTTGCATCGTATTTTAGTTCATTATTACTATGCTGTGGGAAGAATATAGTTAAACTCATTCAAAATATTCCTGCTATCCGGAAAAATGAACAATTTTTTGGGAAACCTGTATTAAGAAATTGGTTTGAAATAAACTGTTTGTCGGTATAATTTTCAAGAAAGTAGAGAAATTGAGGAATCAAAGGTACAACAAGCCTGTATACAACTAAGAAATTTTTCGTACAAAACAAGTAAATTTTCTATAATCACCAGTATTTTATTTCAAAAAATTATTATTATATTACACAAAATTATGGGTTATGATATACAATAAAGGAAATATTTTTATTAGTACGTTGGATGCAGTTACTTGTCGGTAGTTAGTAATTGCTTCTTCAAAAGAGTAATATTCTATGTTATTAGGACTAAACTAATTAATTTCAATTTCCATGTTTTCTATCCATATTAAAGATATATGTGGCATAAGTTGCTATATTCAATTGAATTGTCCAATTTCATCGATTTTGGCTAACTTTTGTTGGGCGGATTTGTCTTATAAGCATCTGTTATACAAAATATAAGAAAAAGTTATACAAAATATAAGAAAAATATTATCAAATTCTATCGTTCATATTGATTTTTAACTTACGGTTTTCAAGAGTATTTCCTAGAGCCAATAAGGATATCAGCTTAATTAGCATTAAACAGTAAGAATATTCAAAAAAATTACCATTACAAGACCTGTCTACCTGCAAGTGAAAATAATTATTTTTAATAAATTGAAAGTTTGGTTTTATTAAAAACGGACAAAATACCGTTTATAGAAAAACTTACCACATTGAAAAATTCATCCAGTAGGTACACCGAAAAAAAAGTTTACTATTTTTTATGAAAAATGAACTAACCCATAGTAAGAATGACCATGATTTGGCGCCAAAGATTTTTTTCATCTAGATAAGTTCATGATTTTCTTATAAATTAGTTCATGTATTGCATCGTATTTTAGTTCATTATTACTATGCTGTGGGAAGAATATACTTAAACTCATTTAAAATATTCCTGCTATCCGGAAAAATTAACAATTTTTTGGGAAACCTGTATTAAGAAATTGGTTTGAAATAAACTGTTTGTCAGTATAATTTTCAAAAAAGTAGAGAAATTGAGGAATCAAAGGTACAACAAGCCTGTATACAACTAAGAAATTTTTCGTACACAACAAGTAAATTTTCTATAACCACCAGTATTTTATTTCAAAAAATTATTATTATATTACACAAAACTATGGCTTATGATATACAATAAAGGAAATATTTTTATTCGTACGTTGGATGCAGTTACTTGTCGGTAGTTAGTAATTGCTTCTTCATAAGAGTAATATTCTATGTTATTAGGACTAAACTAATTAATTTAAATTTCCATGTTTTCTATCCATATGAAAGATATATGTAGCAAAAGTTGCTATATTCATTGAATTGTTGTCCAATTTCATCGATTTTGGCTAACTTTTGTTGGGCGGATTTGTCTTATAAGCATCTGAAATTCAATGTTATATAAAATATAAGAAAAATATTATCAAATTCTATCGTTCATATTGATTTTTAACTTACGGTTTTCAAGAGTATTTTCTAGAGCCAATAAGGATATCAGCTTAGTTAGCATTAAACAGTAAGAATATTCAAAAAAAAAATACCATTACAAGAACTGTCTACCTGCAAGTGAAAATAATTATTATTAATAAATTGAAATTTTGGTTTTATTAAAAACGGACAAAATACGGTTTATAGAAAAACTTACCGCATTGAAAAATCCATCCAGTATGTACATTATTGGAATCATATCCATGGACTAATGGGACGTTTTTGAAATTATTCTCAGAATATATTTGAAATAAAAAATATTATAAAATTAGACATAATTTCCACTTGTCAGTATAGCATTTTGTATTTAAGGAGGATATTAAGTTCGAGTTTAGAGGCTAAAATCGCAATTTTCATGATAAGTTTTCTTTAATAATCCATTATACAAAAGTAATCTTTATAAAAAACTTGGTTTGGGCTATTCTCCATCAAGTTATATTTTAATTTGTATCGAAGACGTATAATTTTATATTTTTCTTAGTGCTTTATTTTTAATTTTAGCGGCTAAACTCGAACTTAGTACACACCTGTAGGAATTGCCGTAACATAAAAAATATAGATTCAAAAAAATGGTTGCATCTCCAACATGTGATCCAGATATAGAATAAATATAGATCATCCTATTACCACTCATGTTGTATACTTTTTATGTAAATCAATTAAAAATCCGCACTAATTTTAAACTGTTAACAGAAATATACAGTTCCTTAATCTGTTATTTGTTTTTATCAATAAAAAGCGTGTTTGATTTCTCTAACATCACATCATTCACTTCTCAGTTTCTAAAATGCTTCGAAATAAATGTGTTTTCATTAATAAACACCAATACCCCACGTACAATTTTGCAAAATTAAAACCACGTGTGCACTTCATAAATTCATCAACAGAACTGAATGCAGCAATAAAACTCAAAGACACAAATAGTCATAAAGGATACATACCTGCCGTAAAGAAAAACAACTCCACACACACACACACGATCCCTTTCTGATCTCGCTATTGCAAGAAAACAACTCTCTCCACAAAAGATACCAACAACACACAAGGAACATTCCATTGTCTCTAGAACAGCGATGGGCAAAGAGACTACGCGGCGTTTTGCTCTTGCTCAACCAAATATTCTCTCGCTCAGTTAAGTCCCAAAACACAGTGATGCCAATTTGGTGCTTTTAGCACCAAATTTAGTGCTTTTTGATTTCCAAAAAGCACCAAATTGTCTTTTTAGTGCCTTTTCAAAAAAAGCACCAACTTGGTGCTTTCTGGCATTTTCATTTAGTGCTTTTGGTGCTTTTTTCAATTTGAACAATATTAACAGTATAAAAGTGACGATTTCTTTTCATACAAAATTCGGATTAGACTTTCAAAAACTTAAGAAACTCAACTGTATTGCCAAATATAGAATTTGATTATTATGAAGGTGGTATTGATTCTTTTTTTAATCAATATTGGTATTTAGGGTATTCTTTAGAAATGCTTAGCGACGAGTGATGAATTTCTGAACTTGTTAAAGATGCCATTTAAAACGTTTTTTAAATTCACAAAAGCACTCATAACTGAAATTAGAAATACACTCCCTCCAAATATTAATATGTCAAAAATTTAATGTCGAAAAAATGTTTTTCTCCTCTAAAAAAAATAATGTGAAATTTTAAAGACATTACTGATCAAAATGAATGGGATGAAAGCATTCAAACTAATCAAGGTGAACACTTGAATATAAGTTAATAATTTCATAAACAAATCCTGCTTCAAAACAAAAGTTCTATAATACATCTTTGGAAGTTTTTTTTTGTTTTTTTAGTAGAGCATTGAATTTTAGCTGGCTTTAGTAGTTTGTGGTGGGAGGAGTTAGAATTTAAAATATATTTTTGGTGCTTTTTGACCTTCGCGAGTTGGCATCACTGTCAAAACAGGTTTTTTACACACGACGAAATGAATTTGTATTTTGAAAACACATTTCAGTCTCGCTTGAGCAACCGATCGAGCTGCGTGTGTTGTCGCATGTTGTTCAGCGATTACATGAAATTCGAAATAAATGAGTACTTGCAATATAATTTTTTGTTTCCAGAATTCATAACTTTCAATTAAATAATAACCAGATGTAATAAAAAAAATTTTTTTAATAATTATTGAATTTTTTCTATTGTGCGTATTTGAAAACCTAAAAATATTATTTATTTTACTATTTCGAATCAAAGAAAAATACACAATAAACAAAAAACACTTAATATTTTACGATTTTATATGGTACATTTTTTAGTACAGTGCCTCTTTGGACATCCAAATAATGTTTCGTTTCGTTAAAAAGTTAATTACATTAAAATTCTGTATCAATGACAGAAATAAATCTTTAAAGTCTTTCACAAAAATCTCATAAAAAAACTAACTTAATATAATTATTAAGTATTATTTCTCGAAGTGCATAAAGAGAGCGATCAATTGAAAACGCACACAAACACAAATCCTCTCTGCCCAACCCTGCTCTAGAATCAAAACAACCAACAACAGCATAAATGACGCAATAACAAACACAAACAATCACAATATACACAAAAGTCTCTAAATGATGCACTCACATTTTCCAGTAGCAACTTTATTGATTAGTTGGAATTCTATCTATAAATTAAGGTAAAATATATACCAAATCTATGAGGAATCTACAAAAATTATAAACACCCGTCAAGGATTAAATTAACTACTTTTTATTCTACTTTATCTAAAATTTTCAATGTGGGTAAAAACACTCCAACATATAATAAAAAGGGATATAATCTGTAGGTAGTCATCGTACGAATCGGTAATGTCGTTAAGTTAATTTTTACTACAAAAATTTTTTTCCATACAAATTTTTTTCTTAGTAAATTGTCCACATTTCGTAGTAAGATTTTTATATTGCCCATGTATTTTTATAATAGAATCAACGATGCATTAACTACTGTGTTGGAAATTTATTTAAGGAAAAATCCTTCTCATTTCGTAGTTAGTGAACTAAAAAACATTTACTGAATTTTTATAAGTTTTCCTTTAGCTAAGTTAATTTTCGTTGTGGTTACGAAAAATGAACAATATTACAGTAAATTTGTTGAACTATGTGAAAGTTAAAATGGTCCTTAAATTTACAAGACACTTTTTTTTTCTGTGTAGCCAAAACAAATGAACACGTAAAACAGTTTTCCGAAACAACATACAAGCAGTTTAAAAAAATTGCTCTCTTTTGATTCTATCGCTTTGTTATGTTGATATCTTTCGTCAACCCTCCCGGGATCTTTCTCTATACTCTCTCTGTCTCTGTCGCTCCCTGAATAAAATATCACAACATACATATGTTTACTCGAAATTTGTAAATTTATATATGTTTACATTCACACATATTATTTTTATGAAACATTCTTGTCCTAAACATAATATATTCTAACATATTAACATATGTGTCCCAAACATTTAATGCTAGTTTAGGAACATTACATGTTTTCCCTTAAATATATTGTGTTTAAAAATTGTGCCCGAAACACATGTTGTTTATATCGGAACATATGAAAAACATATTTTTCTAACTGTGTAGTTGCAAAAAAATCTACTAAAATATTAGATATATCAACATCATTATAGGCTAGACATAGAATCATATTTTATATAACTCTATAAACAATTCGAACGACGTTTAGAATTTACAAATTTATAAAATGATTTAGGATTAACTTTCAACTGATATCTGATTGTTACCTACATGGACGAAAACGACTGTTCTTCATATGTTTTGGTGTAAAAATTATATGTTTGGAACTCAAATTGGTAGCACATTATTTTAAAGTGCATACACATTAACGGAAGCGATTTTTTGGGAGTTTAGCAACTGAATAATTTGTAAAATTACGAGTAGATCATTTTTTTTTAAATTTTGTATATAATTTATTCTTTAAATTTGAAAGGTTTCTAGTACTCAAAGGAGGACCGGAAGAGCGATCAACTCTAAATCTATGAACTAATTTAGAGATACAATCTAATACAATTGATTAAAAGCAAGATGACAACTCGTTTGTCTAATTTGAAGTTAATACGTTACTCCAATTTATTTCCGAGAGCAATGATGTAAGTTTAGAAAAGTTTGCCATTGCGAAGCAATATTCTTTCCTCATTGTGGTGTTTTTTGTTGGGTGAGGTTCGGAATAGATATATTTACACTTAGGGTAGGATGGAAAGTATCTGCACCGAAAAAAAAGTTTACTATTTTTTTATGAAAAATGAACTAAACCATAGTAAGAATGACCATGATTTGGCGCCAAAGATTTTTTTCATCTAGATAAGTTCATGATTTTCTTATAAATTATTACTTTTTCATTCATTATTACTATGCTGTGGGAAGAATATACTTAAACTCATTCAAAATATTCCTGCTATCCGGAAAAATGAGCAATTTTTTGGGAAACCTGTATTAAGAAATTGGTTTGAAATAAACTGTTTGTCGGTATAATTTAAAAAAAAAAAAAGTAGAGAAATTGAGGAATCAAAGGTACAACAAGCCTGTATACAACTAAGAAATTTTTCGTACAAAACAAGTCAATTTTCTATAACCACCAGTATTTTATTTCATAAAATTATTATTATATTACACAAAACTATGGCTTATGATATACAATAAAGGACATTTTTTTATTCGTACGTTGGATGCAGTTACTTGTCGGTAGTTAGTAATTGCTTCTTCAAAAGAGTAATATTCTATGTTATTAGGACTAAACTAATTAATTTAAATTTCCATGTTTTCTATCCATACACTGAAAAAACAGTGAACCAGGAAGAAAACTTTTGATGAATTTTAGAAAATTTAGAATAGTTTTAGAAATTTTTAACTAAACAGTATTACAAGCGCTCGCGTCACGCCGATATCACAAAAATAAGTAAATATTTTTCGCCAAATTCAAGAAAATTTATTAGACATAGATAATTTTTTTTACTTTTTTAAGAAAATTTTGAAGTTTGAAGGAAAAAATTGGAGTTCAAAATTGCAAGAATGTCTTTAGTGACATACGAAGTTCATGATGGTCGCTTTTGTAGTAAAATTTACAAATTTGAAGAAATAATGAACTATTTTATGAGAAATACGAATTTAGTAAATCTCTATGCCTAATTTGTGTATAATTATTAGAGTAAAGGAAACTTTCTCCAAACATAATAATTCCATGAACTAAAATAAAGTTAATTGGCTTTAGTGAAATAGAGAGTTCACTTTTTTTTGAGTGTATGAAAGATATATGTGGCACAAGTTGCTATATTCATTGAATTGTTGTCCAATTTCATTGAGTTTGGCTAACTTTTGTTGGGCGGATTTGTCTTATAAGCATCTGAAATTGCAAAGTTATACAAAATATAAGAAAAATATTATCAAATTCTATCGTTCATATTGATTTTTAACTTACGGTTTTCACGAGTATTTCCTAGAGCCAATAAGGTCAGCTTAGTTAGCATTAAACAGTAAGAATATTCAAAAAATTACCATTGCAAGACCTGTCTACCTGAAATTGAAAATAATTATTTTTAATAAATTTAAATTTTGGTTTTATTAAAAACGCACAAAATACCGTTTATAGAAAAACTTACCACATTTAAAACTCCATCCAGTATGTACATTATTGGAATCATATCCATGGTTAGGTTAGGTTAGTTGGCAGCCCGATGTATCAGGCGCACTTAGACTATTCAGTCCATTGTGATACCACATTGGTGAACTTCTCTCTTATCACTGAGTGCTGCCCGATTCCATGTTAAGCTCAATGACAAGGGACCTCCTTTTTATAGCAGAGTCCGAACGGCGTTCCACATTGCAGTGAAACCACTTAGAGAAGCTTTGAAACCCTCAGAAATGTCAAAAGCATTACTGAGGTGGGATAATCCACTGCTGAAAAACTTTTTGGTGTTCGGTCGAAGCAGGAATCGAACCCACGACATTGTGTATGCAAGGCGGGCATGGTAACCATTGCACCACGGTGGCTCCCTATCGTATCCATGGACTAATGGGACGTTTTTAAATTATTCTCAGAATATATTTGAAATAAAAAATATTATAAAATTATATATAATTTCCACTTGTCAGTATAGCATTTAGTATTTAAGGTGGATATTAAGTTCGAGTTTAGAGGCTAAAATCGCAATTTTCATGATAAGTTGTCTTTAATAATCCATTATAAAAATAATAATCTTTATAAAAAACTTGGTTTGGGCTATTCTTCATCAAGTTATATTTAAATTTGTATCGAAGACGTATAATTTTATACTTTTCTTAGTGATTTATTTTTAATTTTAGCGGCTAAACTCGAACTTAGTACTCACCTGTAGGAATTGCTGTAACATAAAAAATATAGATTCAAAAAAATGGTTGCATCTCCAACCTGTGATCCAGATGTATAATAAATATAGATCATCCTATTACCACTCATGTTGTATATTTTTTATGTAAATCAATAAAAAATCCGCACTGATTTTAAACTATTAACAGAAATATACAGTTCCTTAATCTGTTTTTTGTTTTTGAGTTATTTGTTTTTTTTTTTTATCAATAAAATGTGTTTTTGATTCCTCTAACATCACATCATTTACTTCTCAGTTTCTAAAATGTTTCGAAATAAATGTATTTTCATTAATAAACACCAATACCGCACGTACAATTTTGCAAAACTAAAACCATGAGTGCACTTCATAAATGCATCAAAAGAACTGAATGCAGCAATAAAACTCAAAGAAACAAATAGTTATAAAGGATACATAACAGGTTGGCTGATAAGTCCCCGGTCTAACAAAGAAAAACACATTTTTGTTGCCGCGATTTCGACCTTCAAACGCTCCAATAACGCCATATAATAGTCACTGTTGATGGTTTTTCCCATCTCAAGATAATCGATAAAAATTATTTCATGCGCATCCCAAAAAACAGAGGCCATTACTTTGCCTGTGGACTTTTGAGTCTTTCCACGCTTCGGAGACGGTTCACCGGTCGCTGTCCACCCAGCCGACTGTCGATTGGACTCAGGAGTGTAGTGATGGAGCCATGTTTCATCCATTGTCACATATCGACGGAAAAACTCGGGTGTATTACGAGTTACCAGCTGCAAACACCGCTCAGAATCATCAACACGTTGTTTTTGGTCAAATGTGAGCTCGCGCCGCACCCATTTTGCACAGAGCTTCCGCATATCCAAATATTGATGAATGATATGACCAACACGTTCCTTTGATATCTTTAAGGCCTCTGCTATCTCGATCAACTTAATTTTACGGTCATTCAAAATCATTTTGTGGATTTTTTGATGTTTTCGTCAGTAACCACCTCTTTCGGTCGTCCACTGCGTTCAGCGTCCTCCGTGCTCATTTCACCACGCTTGAATTTTGCATACCAATCAATTATTGTTGATATTTGTTGGGACGGAGTCCGGAAACTCATTATCAAGCCTAGTTTTTGCTTCCACCGTATTTTTCCACTTCAGAAAACAGTATTTTATCAAAACACAAAATTCCTTTTTTGCATTTTTTCACAACAACAAAAGTTGCTTCGCAAAAGTCGCTCTATCTCACAAACTAATTGACTTACAGACGTCAAATTTAGACACGAATCATTTGAAGGTTGGTACTATATAAAAATAATATGCATTTAATACTAGCGACGCCATCTATGTGTCAGACCGGGGACTTATCAGCCAACCTATTATGTTACCTGCCGTAAAGAAAAACAACTCCACACACACACGATCCCTTTCTGATCTCGCTATTGCAAGAAAACAACTCTCACCACAAAAGATACCAACAACACACAAGAAACATTCCATTGCACTATGGGCGGAAATCGCAAAACAGCGGCAAAAAGTCAAATTTTCAAAATGAAAAATTATTGGATGTTCCAATTGAAATTACTATAGAACATCTTGGAAAGTACAAATCGAAAGTTAATTTAAAACTTGGCAACCCTGTTCAGAATAAAAAGGTTGCCAATGTTTACCAAAATTTATGCAAGTTGCGTGCAATCAAGGAGAGCAAAAATTGAAAAATTTCGTGCTTAATTTTTTTTCGCAATACAAGTGAATAAAGAAAACTTTTAAATGTAGATTCTAAGAGAAGGTTTAGTAGTTCAAAATGTTGTAAACACTTTAAAAAATATTTTTGGTTTTGAACTTGAATTTGTGGATTCAAAAATGCTGTTTATATGTGAAAATTTTAGTACATACGTATATTTGCGAAGAATAGAACTAGAAATGTTAACGATTGTTAATAAAAATTGTTGCTTATAATTGTTCGTGAGAAAGTATACTTTTACGTACTGTAAGGTTTGTCTGCCCAAACTTGCCCATACTAAAATAAATGTAAGGGTTTTATAGCCAAATTTGAGAAAATCAGGCGATACATATATATGGGAGCTATATCTAAATCTGAACCAAATTTGATGAAATTTTGCACACTTTAAGGGTACTATAAAATATTACTTTGTGTTAAATTTGAAGACAATCGGGTAGTAAATCAGCGCAGTATGGTCTCATTTGTCGAAATCGGGCGATACATGTATATGGGGACTATATCTAACTTTGATCCAATTTTTTCAACAGTGTTTGTTCTTTGACCAAGAAAACACGTTGTACCAAATTTTATCAAAATCGGTTAATAATTGCGACCGGAATCCTGCGAACAACAAACACAGACGGACGGAATTAGAGTTAGATACTGAAGAAAGTGATTTTGATGGTTAATATTTGTTTAATTTTAATTAATAAAATTTATTTAATAAAATGACAACTAGTTTATACTATTTACATCAAGTTCTGGGGATAAGGCGCTTTTTTAATGAGGAAAATAAGAAAGTATAAATTAAACTCCATCTAAGAGTATTTTCTACAGTACTCCAAGTGGACTTACCATTTCGACCCCTCTATGGTAACGCACCTGGAATAAGGGGGATTGACTCCCTTTTTGTTGGTAACATTTGATTATGATAAGATATATCGATATACCATGTTTGGTGATACTAGATTGATTGTAAATAATTTTTGCCGCAAATTTTTAATTTCCGCCCATAGTGCATTGTCTCTAGAATCAAAACAATCAACAACAGCATAAATGACGCAATAACAAACACAAACAATCATACGAGATATACACGAAATGTCTCTAAAAACTCCCTCACATGATGCAATGATTTCATTACTCTC
Organism: Haematobia irritans; assembly: GCF_050003625.1. Taxonomy (NCBI): domain Eukaryota; kingdom Metazoa; phylum Arthropoda; class Insecta; order Diptera; family Muscidae; genus Haematobia; species Haematobia irritans. The sequence goes on along the minus strand of NC_134401.1, from coordinate 65,094,850 downwards.
TTCTCACTTTATTTTCCAGTAGCACGTTTATTGATTAGTTGGAATTCTATCTATAAGTTAAGGTAAAATATATACAAAATTTATGAGGAATCTATAAAAAATTATATACACCCGTCAAGGAAATTTTCAATGTGAGGAAAAACACTCCAACATATAATAAAAAGGGAAATAATCTGTAGGTAGCCATCGTACGAATCGGTAATGTCGTTAAGTTAATTTTTACTACAATTTTTTTCCATACAAAATTGTCCACATTTCGTAGTAAGATTTTTATATAGCCCATGTATTTTTATAATAGAATCAACGATGCATTAACTACTGTGTTGGAAATTTATTTAAGGAAAAATCCTTCCCATTTCGTTGTTAGTGAACTAAAAAACATTTACTGAATTTTTATTAGTTTTCCTTTAGCTAAGTTAATTTTCGTTGTGGTTACGAATTTTATTTATTTATTTATATGTTTACAATCATAATGAATTATGAAAATAAACAGGTAATATAGGTTCTAACAACATAGGTTTTCGACCTGAAGTGTGGTTACGAAAAATGAACTATATTACAGTAAATTTGTTGAACTATGTGAAAGTTAAACTGGTCATTAAATTTACAAGACACTTTTTTTCTGTGTGTGGGTTATTGGTCCGCTTGATTTAAGGTAGGTATCCGATGTATGATTGACAAACACAAGATCAAGTAGTTTACCATAGGATTTAAATATATTATTTATTTGAAAAAGCCCGAAATTAAACAAGGAATGAAGAAAATCGTTAGAAAAACCATTAGAAGTTATTGGTAGAAGACTATACATACATTATGATATATTGATGTTATTGGCGTAAGTTACTTACTAACTGGATTGTGGACGAGTCTCTTTTTAATAATTTTGTATGTACGTCAGTTTCGGCCCAGACAAATTTCCGGCCGCATATACATGTTTCTGTATGAAATTTTTCTTGAAGAGACGAAACTAATTCAGACCTTATGTTTTCCAATCCAACACACTTTGCGTTAAGGTGCAACGATTCACAATTTTTATACCTTGAACCACTCTGTGGAACAGATCATTAGAGCATATGTTAGCAACACCCACACCCTAAAAATCGCTTCTGTAACAAATACACCGACAAAAAATTCCGTAGTTAAACTAACGCTAATTTTAACTTATTTTTATTGTAAAAAAATTTGTTTGTAGTTAAATTTTATATTTTTTTGGAAATTTTCCACAGTCCAATGAAGTTTTATTTTTGTCAAGTATTTCTCAAACATTTTACAAACTAAACGTGGTTATAAAGTTCAATGACCGTACACATAAGTTCAATTTGAACTAACGCAAAAGAAAATTTTCGTACGATTCCCAAAATTAGTAAGAACGAACTACAGTATGGTTAAAATGGCCATGATTTAGCTCCAATGATTTTGTTCTTTATTTTTAGTTCATTTCTTCTTCTATGAGATGGTGTAAATTCGTGACTTGTAGTTAAATTTTCCTGGTTTTAACAAAGCTTTGTGGAAATCTCAAAATGTGGAGTATAATTTAGTTAAATTTTCGCACGAGGTAGTTTATTTTTGCTATAAAACAGTTTACTTTTTTCTGTGTACTCCCAAACACATTCTGCTTCAAGCATATATATTTTCAGGATTTGTCCGAACAAAATATTATTTGTATTGTTCAAACATATTATGTTTCAACTTAGGCATACACTGGTAGAAAAAAAACAGAATTTTCTTTATATGTACTATATATTTTTAAAGCGCCAATTGGTTACTACAATTTGTTGACTTGCAGCATTATGACCACACAGTAGTCCATTCTTACTATTTTATGGGAATCAAACAAAAATGTTCTTCTGATTTAGTTCATATAGAACTTATGTGTACGATTATTGAACTTTTTATTTCATAAAATGTTTGAGACATACTTAAAAAAAGGAAAAAAGGGTTGTGAAAAATTTCGGAAAAAGCAAATAAAAACCACTCAGCGTTAGTTTAACTACGGAAGTTTTTTAAGTGTTCGATTTCATTTCAAGAGATTAATTATCTTTAAAGGAAATATTTACGGAGTGTAAAGAAAAGTTCTGTGAAAATACTAGACTTCTCTGAGGCCGAGGGCGTTTCATACTATGATGAATCTACTTAGAAAAGTTTTGAGACACTCCGACATGTCACCGGTATTAATAACATAGGAGGGATAAATCACTCTGAAAAATTTTTTGATGTTCCGTAGGAAAAATTAACTTGGTTTCCGGATACTTGTATGGGGAAGGCTTAACAATTCCACTAATTTTGTCCTGTTTATCTGAAATTGGAGGTATAGATAGGAGATGTCCCATGACAAAAATTCATTACTTGGCCCTGCCCTTTAAAAGAGCTCTCCAGTCAAGAAATTGTAAAATTCCATTGAAGCTGAACTTGCAATAAAAACTGGGTACACTGAAAAAAATATTGTCGTGAGGCCAAAGATTTTATGTCCTTAAAATACGAATGCAAATTTTGCTTAGCATAGAAGACGCATTTCTCTAATATAAAGTTTTTTTCTTTGTTCAAAAGTCGATAAATTTTTCCATGAAGTCGTATTGTCCTTATAATTAAGTGATTTTACTTAAAAATGGGTATCATAACATTAAAGAAAATTTTTTTGGGGTAAGGTCAACTTGACTTTAATAATTCAGAAAAATCCTTAAAATTAATGAAATTGTCTTTAAATTTGTTGTCTTTTTGCATCTTGACTACAAAACAAAAAATCGTTCAAAGATAGGACATGTTTTTCAACACTTTATTATAAGAACGTTTTTAACTTGAAACATAGCATAATTTCTACTAGAAGTCGATTCTGAATTTGGAAAATAAAGTTGTCGTTAACTCGTTTTTAAAGCACTTTGATAGCATATGAGGAAAAAAACTAAAAAAACGAAAAATTAAAATTTGCTTTCTACACAGAAAAAAAGTGTCTTGCAAATTTAAGGACCATTTTAACTTTCACATAGTTCAACAAATTTACTGTAATATAGTTCATTTTTCGTAACCACAACGAAAATTGACTTAGCTAAAGGAAAACTTATAAAAATTCAGTAAATGTTGTTTAGTTCACTAACTACGAAATGGGAAGGATTTTCCTTAAATAAATTTCCAACACAGTAGTTAATGCATCGTTGATTCTATTATAAAAATACATGGGCAACATACGAAATGTGGACAATTTACTAAGAAAAAATTTTGTATGGAAAAAAAATTGTAGTAAAAATTAACTTAACGACATTACCGATTCGTATGATGGCTACAGATTATATCCCTTTTTATTATATGTTGGAGTCTTTTTCCTCACATTGAAAATTTTAGATAAAGTAGAATAAAAAGTAGTTAATATAATCCTTGACGGGTGTATATCATTTCTTATAGATTCCTCATAAATTTGGTATATATTTTACCTTAACTTATAGATAGAATTCCAACTAATCAATAAACGTGCTACTGGAAAATAAAGTAAGAAGAGAGTAATGAAATCATTGCATCATGTGAGGGAGTTTTTAGAGACATTTTGTGTATAAATTAACTTTTTAAGTTTAATTTTTGTTTAAAAAAAAAGAATCAATCTTTTCTTTTTATTTTTTATTCGGAGCGAACTCCGTCTTTATTGATTAAACTCAAAAGTAGAACTAACTTCAAATAATTTCTACAATTTCATAAATGCTTAAAACTATGCACTTGCCAACGATCACCTGATGTAATTCCAGGAATCCAATGCAACTAACTTATGTTGGGTTTCGCAATGATCACCTCATCTTATTCGGGGAAATCGTTGCAGCTAACCATTGCTGTTTTATGGGAACGGAAGTTCCACGCGCTTGATTCAACAGACATATCATCAGCATAAAATTTTATTTACTTTCAATTCTCTTTTAAAATATTTTTGGCAACTAAGAAGGTGTCGGGTATTAACTCCTCCCCTCTTAATTGCAATTGTCCCCAATTGTTTTTTTTTTTTTACTTCAGAAATATGGGATGTTGTTTATTCGAACTGCTGATGAGATGTTATTTGTTGGTTGGATATATGTTAATATTGCTCCTGGCTCTGGCGGTAAATATGAATTCTGTGTATTTAAATATTCTATGCTTCTTCTTCGCGAGATTCTATAGAGGTGAAGAATCCAGGAACCCAAGACTGCAAGGATTATTAAATAGGCCATGATTGATACTCCGTTCACAATTGTTCCCGTTCTTAATATTCTGATACTGTGGGTGTTATTAAGATATGATTCTCTCAGGCTCTCAATAGTCAGAATATTTTCTAAGTTCTTCTCTAATGGCGTGGGTTGCAATACAGCAGGGATGGTTTTTATTTGTGGGGCTTCTAGGTTGCGGTAAATTTTGTTCTGTGCCGCTATTGTAGAATTTGAAAATTTTATCAAAAACGTGCCTGATAAATGATGTGCAACTTCATCGATGTATATGGTATCATTGTAGTCGTTAAGCAGGATTACTCCAGGGAAAATATTTTCGATTAACGGGACATGATGACTGTTGGTATAAGTGCAGTACGACGATAAGCTTTTTATAATATTATTTATACATGTATTATTTCTTAAATCTAGTAGTTGGTTGTTACTACAAATTTTAATATTATTATATTTTGAGCAATTACTTTTTAGTCCATAAATTTCATTTAAATTCTTTATTATATTATTGAAAGACAACTTTACAATTTTTTTGTTTTTCTTTACGGGGTACAATAGCAAATTTTGATATATTTTTTCATTAGTCAATGGAATTTTGATAACATATAATATGATTGAATTTCGATATAAAACATTTACTGTGGCATATTCCATTGCCTCTTCATTTGTTGCAAAGGGCATATTTTCTTTACTTAATTTTTCCAAAGCTAATTTAACTTCTAATTTATCCAAAATAATGGAGTTTATTACTCCGCTCTTTGCCCATTGAATCGCATAATGTATATTAATTAACTGCTCTTTTATGAGTCTTATGCGACTTTGTAAAGTTAAAACTATTTCGGTATTTAAATAGTTGTTTTTGCCTATCGCATTGGAAATTTCATTAACTATTTTCGTTACATTATTTAGTCTATCATTTAGCACTTGGTTAATAACGACTTGCTTATTGTTATTTTGATTTATTTCATTTATATTATATTCTAGCATTTCGAAGTCATCGTGATCTGGAGTTCCAGCGATATACTTCCATGCAGTACCAATTATGTTGAATGATCTTTTATTTCTCTTATAACTATTTTTTTCATTATTAATATCCCCATTTTCATAGTTATTATTTATATTGTATTTATCATTATTATACTGAGGAACAATACTTTGAATTAAATCCTGAGCTTGCATTATTTCTTCATTTAGGATAGGAAAAAAGGAATTGGTTTTAGGGATATGTCGTTCAACGAATACTTTTGTCTCTGTCACAAAAGAGTCATATTTCTTTATGTCTATTGGATGAATTATTCTGAAGATTCCGTCTTGGACTTTACTTTGTCCATCATTAATTATTATAACATGAGCAGATGTGTAGTCAATAATTTGAAATTCTGCTTTACAAAATATTATAATTGATCTGAAAGAGAAAAAAGATATACAAAATTTAAGTTTTGATAAGTCTTTTATGAACAGTCCTTCCGGATAATGTTTTAACAGTGGAGTTTTGGTTACTAGCTACTATTTCCCTTTTATACTTCGGGGTAAGTTTGTTTCCGCGTCGCTTATCAATTCTGACATAAATAACATCACCCTCTGAGTAAGTTTTCATCGGCTCCTTTTCCTTATTATGGTAACTGAGATCGGATACTTGCTTTTCTTGTAATTTACGTATTGTCTCTTTTCGGGAATTTTCAAGCATCTCTGGATCGCTACTGACATTTCGGCCAAATAAAACTTCAACAGGTTTCCTATTTGTTGTCGAATGGACTGATAAATTATATTCCTTGACTGATCTTTCTAATAATTCCTCAAAAGTACGGTGGGCTTTCTCAGTTTTGAGACATCTCATGATCTCTTGAAGTGTGGAGTGGAAACGTTCCACTTGTCCGTTAGAACAACTTGTATAAGGTGGGGTACGATAAACTTGAATGCCGAATTCATTCTCTAGCATATGATTAATGGAAACTGAACTAAAAGATTTTTCATTATCAAAAACTATTGTTTCGGGAATAAGAAAGAAGAGAATGTCTCTCAAAGGTTGTTTAATATCTTCAGAAGCTCTTGATTTTATTACCTTCGCTATAGCAAATTTGGAAAACTTATCTATAGCTGTCAGAACAGAGTGTTTATCTGTAATAAAGATATCAAGGTGGACAATTTGTCCAGGAAATTGCGGAATAGGAGTTGGTTGAATTTCCGGCTTAGCAGGATGACGATCATACTTGTTTTCCTTGCAGACCACACAATTCTTTACTGCTTTAGTCACTTTTTTGTTCATAGATGGAAAGTAGTATTTTCTGATTATCTGAATTTTATTTTCACGAGCATTTCTGTGAGCTCGATTATGTGTACTCAAAATTATATTATCCTGTTCTTCTTCGCTAGTCACGTCTTCAACTTGAATTTGAGTAAACCTTACTTTGTAGCTTCTAAAATGTAAGGGATATATCTCTTGAATTTTCCCCATAGTGCGTTCATCAGTTTTAATGCAGTTAACAACGGATGGGTTTAGGTAACGTTTTAAAATATTGACCAATTTGTCTGAATCATACGATTCTTCTGTTACTATATGTTTGTGGTATGTTGGAAAAACTATTTTAAATTCATATGACTGATTTGGACCTTGATTGAGAAAAATTTGATTTTTGAATGCGTTAATCGGTGCATCTACCGAATAAATCAGACAATGAGATGAGCTTTCATCGCTGTGCTCACTTGATGTTAGCGTATTTATCTCTGGTGGAATTCTTGACAACGCATCGGTTACCACATTAGTTTTTCCTTGTTTGTAATGAAGCTCGTAGTTATATTCTTCTAAAATTGCTTTCCAACGTTTCATTTTAGTGTTGTTATTTTTATTACTTAACGCGTAAGTAAGTGGTTGATGGTCGGTAAATATTTTTATTTTGGCAGTACCATATAGATAATTTCTCAGAGAATCTAATGCCCATATAATAGCTAACATTTCCTTCTCGTTAGCGGCATAATTTTCTTCCGTCCTGCTCAACGTTCTAGATATGAAAACTATCGGTTTTTTTTCTTGGGAAAGCACTGCACCAAGAGCGAAATTTGATGCATCTGTAGTTAACTCAAAATCTTTATTATAATTTGGATATGCCAACACTACATCTTCGGAAACAAGAGTTGATTTTAATTTGTTAAAAGCTGACATGGCTTCTGAATTTAAATTTATTTTAATTTTTGAGGATTTATTTTTGGACACGCGTCCTTCCTCCCCTCTTAAAAGGGATGTCAGGGGCTTAGCGAGTTTCGCATAATCTTGAATGAAACAACGATAATACCCTGTCATACCTAAAAATGATCTTAAGTCTTTTAATGTTTTAGGTTGTGGAATTTTAGCAATAGCTTCTGTCCTTTTTGGATTTGTTTTTATTCCATCAGAAGAAATAACGAATCCTAGAAACTCAACCGAATTTTTAAAGAAATGACATTTGTCCAATTGGACTTTCATGTTTGCACTTTCAAGTGTTTTGAAAACTTTGACTAAATCGTGGACATGATCGTCCTCGTTGCGACTAAAAACAATTATATCGTCGATATAAACGAAACAACAAACTCCTATACATTCGCGTAATATATCATCAAGTGCTCTCTGAAAAATTGAAGGGGCATTTTTTAAGCCAAACGGTAGTCTTGTGTATTCGTATTTTCCGTTGTTAATGGAAAAAGCTGTTTTTTCTATATCAGATTCCTTTAACGGGATCTGATGGAATCCGCTCTTCAGATCGAGTACTGAGAAATACTGATTATTTCCTATCTGCGCAAGGACTTCACTAATATTCGGGATCGGATATTTATCCGCTATGGTCACCGCATTTAGTTTTCTGTAATCCGTCACAACTCTATACTGCTTATTACCAGCTGAATCTGGCTTTTTTGGTACAATCCATACCGGTGAGTTGTACGGAGAGCGAGATGGTCTTATTATACCATCATTAAGCATCGTTTGAATTTGCTTTTCTACCTCAGATTTCAAAGCCATGGGGTAAGGATAGTATCGAGTGTATACTGGTGTATTGTCCCTTGTTCGAATTTCCCCTATTACCTTAGTTGTATATGTTAATTTCATATCGGGCTCTGCGAATAGGTTAGGTATTTTTTCTGTTAGTGCTCTAATTATTTTGCGCTGCTTGTCTGTCATATGGTCATCCTTTATTTTAATTAGATTTATTGCTTCTGACTTCATTTGGTGAATTTTTATTTTAGCCCCGTTTTCGAGCGAAATGTAATTATCTCTGGTATGAATAACTGCTCCTAATTGCTTTAAGCTGTCATTGCCTAGAATCCCATGAAAAGATTTTAAGTTTGGAAGGATGTAAAATTTTAAATTTTTGTCTCTAATATTGAAAAGATTAAGAAATGTGTGGCTGGTGATTTCTATATCACCGGCAACTGATCTTGTAAAGAAATTTTTCTGATTTGGTATAACTTTTTTTGGGAGAAATGGTTGAATGTAATTCTTTGTTGACCCTGTATCTATAAGTATATTTAAAATTTTTCCATTTTCTATTTTACATCGTACATAAGGTAACGATGAATCAGTTAGCCTAAAAAATGTAAATCGCTGGTGTCAGTTAGTTGTTCTTCTTGGTTCGCAAAGTAAAGTGCTTCATTAGACATCTGTTGGTAATAATCCTGAGAGTAGTCCGAATTACCATTTTCGGAGCAATTGTCGCATTCGTCTTCTTCCGGTGGGTGTTCTCCATAATATGCTCCATCTGGTGGATGATTATGAGTCTCTAGATGGAAGTTTCTTTGAACCTTGTTCATAGGGAGACGGGAAGATGCCGGTGGTGGCCTCTTGCCATAGAAATTATTCTGTTTGGGTCGGTTCATGTAATTAATACCCTTTGACCGAAGACTTTCATCCACGTCCATAGGCTCTGGTCTTGGCTGGGGTTTAGGTGCTGTTGGTCGTTGAGGAGGATAATATTTCTGCTGGTAGTTATTCCCATTGTACTGTACATGTTTATTTTGCAATGGTGCTTGATAATCGTGCTTATTGGAATGCACCTTAGGATGTGGTATATGGGCTAATTGAGGGTAAAATTGTTGCTGGTTTTGATTTTTTTGTGGATGGAACCTCGGTTTTTGCCCTTTACTTTGGTGGTTAAAAATTCCGTTAGGAATATTTTTGCTTCTATTGGCATAATCAGAACGAAAATTTTGATTTTCTAACTTGAGGCACAGGTGCAAGGCCTGTGGCAAATCGGCTGGTTCCTTCATACCTAGTAGTCGCGATAAATCACCATTAAGACCTCGAATAAACGTATCGAGTGCTTTGTCTCTGTATGATTGTGTGAAAAGCTTCAACGACTCATCCGGTAAATCCATACAACCAATTTTATTTAAGATAAGTGATAATTGAGTATATACCTGTCCGTAAAATTCTGGGACAGTTTGATTGCCTTGCACTAAGGATATCATCTGATATTCCAAAGTGCGAATATCTCTCTTATCAGCGTAATGCAACGTTAGGCACTTTGATATAGCTTTCCAGTTTAATGGGGTGTTGTACGATTCAAGGGCAATGTCCGCATTGCCGACGATTTTGTTACGTATAATATTTAAGATTCCATAATATTTAGGAGAACCCCTAATGGGTTCGTAGATCTGAAGAATTCGATCCACGCTTTTTTTCCAAGAGCTAAATTCTCCTGGATCTCCAGAGAAATCACGCAAACATTTAACTACATCCGGAATTTTGTCAAAGTCTGAAATATTGTTATTTAAGTTAGGGTCAATGGTTTGGTCCGAAAAATTTGCAAAGTCCGAATTTTGTTGAGAGTTTGCCTGTAATAGGCCCTGAAATTGCGTCTCTATTACGTTTTGCACCATGCGGGCAATTATGTCAGGTGTAAGATTCTGTACTGGTTGAACGGGAGGTGCTGGTGCAGTGGGATTTTGGGTTGGATTGGAAAGGACAGCAGGGCGGATTAAATTATTAGGATTGGACATTTTTGCGTTTGTTTCAGTTCAAAATTTTATGTATCAGATCAGATTTAATTTTATTAAATGCACAACAAAACAAAAAAAAATTTATAACTTATAGAAAATATATTATGCTTACAATACTATAAATGTCTGGAACATGTTGATTGCTGAATGTTGAATGCTGCCGTCTGTAGTTTATTGTGTTTATTTTTGCACAATCAAGCGGTATGTCCTTTCTTGTTTTAATATTACTATTATTTTTTTTTTCTTTAATATATTTTTTCAAAATATTGTTTCATTATAACTGTTCTTTTTCAATTATTAATTTAACATTTTTCTTATTTTTCATGTGAATTCACTAGTCCTTTTTCTTTTTTTGTTTTAATATTAATATTATTCTTTTCTTTAATATATTTTTTCAAAATATTTTCATCATAACTGTTCTTTTTTAATTATTAATTTAACATTTTTCTTATTTTTTTTTATGTCACTTCACTAGTCCTTTTTTTGTTTCAATATTAATATTATTCTTTTCTTTAATATATTTTTTCAAAATATTTTCATCATAACTGTTCTTTTTTAATTATTAATTTAACATTTTTCTTATTTTTTTTATGTCACTTCACTAGTCCTTTTTTTTTGTTTCAATATTAATATTATTCTTTTCTTTAATATATTTTTTCAAAATATTGTTTTCATTAATTTCACTTTTTTCTTATTTTTCATATTACATCACTAATCCTTTTTTATATTTGTCCAGTGAAGCGGCTGGTGTTCAACACCGTCCTTTTTCCTATTACGATAGGTACTCGGGGGCCTCGTTCTTCACAACTTTTTTTCGCGGGAGTTCCAACCGCGCGGACAATTGGGACCTCGATATAGACTATTTTTAACACTACTTGATTCACTTTCGCGTTGCTTTATCGGGTCCCTGCTCGGGCGCCAATTAACTTTTTAAGTTTAATTTTTGTTTAAAAAAAAAGAATCAATCTTTTCTTTTTATTTTTTATTCGGAGCGAACTCCGTCTTTATTGATTAAACTCAAAAGTAGAACTAACTTCAAATAATTTCTACAATTTCATAAATGCTTAAAACTATGCACTTGCCAACGATCACCTGATGTAATTCCAGGAATCCAATGCAACTAACTTATGTTGGGTTTCGCAATGATCACCTCATCTTATTCGGGGAAATCGTTGCAGCTAACCATTGCTGTTTTATGGGAACGGAAGTTCCACGCGCTTGATTCAACAGACATATCATCAGCATAAAATTTTATTTACTTTCAATTCTCTTTTAAAATATTTTTGGCAACTAAGAAGGTGTCGGGTATTAACTTATATCTCGTATGATTGTTTGTGTTTGTTATTGCCTCATTTATGCTGCTGTTGGTTGTTTTGATTCTAGAGACAATGGAATGTTCCTTGTGTGTTGTTGATATCTTTTGTGGTGAGAGTTGTTTTCTTGCAATAGCGAGATCAGAAAGGGATCGTGTGTGTGTGTGGAGTTGTTTTTCTTTACGGCAGGTATGTATCTCTTATGACTATTTGTGTCTTTGAGTTTTATTGTTGCATTCAGTTATGTTGATGCATTTATGAAGTGCACACGTGGATTTAATTTTGCAAAATTGTACGTGCGGTATTGGTGTTTATTAATGAAAATACATTTTTTTCGAAACATTTTAGAAACTGAGAAGTGAATAATGTGATGTTAGAGAAATCAAAAACACGTTTTATTGATAAATAACAGATTAAGGAACTGTATATTTCTGTTAATAGTTTAAAATTAGTGCGGATTTCTAATTAATTTACATAAAAGATATACAACATGAGTGGTAATAGGATGATCTATATTTATTCTACATGTGGATCACAGATTGGAGATGCAACCATTTTTTTGAATCTATATTTTTTTGTTATACCAATTCCTACAGGTGAGTACTAAGTTCGAGTTTAGCCGCTAAAATTAAAAAAATCACTACGAAAAGTATAAAATTATACGTCTTCGATACAAATTTAAATATAACTTGATGGAGAATAGCCCAAACCAAGTTTTTTATAAAGATTTTTTTATAATGGATTATTAAAGAAAACTTATCATGAAAATTGCGATTTTAGCCCCTAAACTCGAACTTATCCACCACCTTAAATACTAAGTGCTATACTGACAAGTGGAAATTTTTATTTCAAATAAATTCTGAGAATAATTTCAAAAACGTCCCATTAGTCCATGGATATGATTCCAATAATGTACCTACTGGTAGATTGGCAGGTAGACAGGTCTTGTAATGGTATTTTTTTTAAATATTCTTAGTGTGTAATGCTAACTAAGCTGATATCCTTATTTGCTCTAGAAAATACTCTTGAAACCCGTAAGTTAAAAATCAATATGAACGATAGAATTTGATAATATTTTTCTTATTTTTTATATAACTGTGCAATTTCAGATGCTTATAAGACAAATCCGCCCAACAAAAGTTAGCCAAAATCGATGAAATTGGACAACAATTCAATGAATATAGCAACTTATGCCACATATATCTTTCATATGGATAGAAAACACGGAAATTTAAATTAATTACTTTAGTCCTAATAACATAGAATATTACTCTTTTGAAGGAGCAATTACAAACTACCGACAAGTAACTGCATCCAACGTACGAATTAAAAAATGTATTTTATTGTATAGCATAAGCCGTAGTTTTGTGTAATATAATAATAATAATAATATTATGAAATAAAATTCTGGTGGTTATAGAAAATTTACTTGTTTTGTAGGAAAAATTTCTTAGTTGTATACAGGCTTGTTGTACCTTTGATTCCTCAATTTCTCTACTTTTTTTAAATTATACCGACAAACAGTTTATTTCAAACCAATTTCTTAATACAGGTTTCACAAAAAATTGTTCATTTTTCCGGATTTCAGGAATATTTTGAATGAGTTTAAGTATATTCTTCCCACAGCATAGTAATAATGAACTAAAATACGATGCAATACATGAACTAATTTATAAGAAAATCATGAACTTATCTAGATGAAAAAAATCTTTGGCGCCAAATCATGGTCATTCTTACTATGGGTTAGTTCATTTTTCATAAAAAATAGTAAACTTTTTTTTTCGGTGTAGGAGCAAGTACACAAAACCCAAATTTAAGAGAGTATTGTGTCTAAAAAGTATCCTTACTTGGTTCGGAATCAATACCAAAATTGTTAAAGTAAAGACAAAATCTTTGGAACTGTTCATGCTTTGTTGTAGTGCAGAAAGTCGACATCACGACCAAGTTAGATAGTTCTACTCCAGATAATATGGAGTCAACGTTAAATTTAGTAACCCCTGGTAGGAGCGAAATAGTTTTTCAAATTGTAAAAAATAGATAATAATAATAATAAAACTAGAAGTAGAAGTTTTAATTATGGCTATAGAATTTTGTTTGCCTTTTTCTGACGGCCTATTCGTATTTTCTTTTACTGTCAAACGTCTTCGTTTGGTCTATAATTTAACAATGAATCGCCTTACAAACGAAAAACGCTTGCAAAATATTGATCAAAATGCATGCTCTCTTAAGAAATTTCATCGTGCGCTCATTTTTGGTTTGGGCTCGGCCAGGGCTGTGGAGCCGGAACCGGAGTCGGAGTCTTGGAGTCGGAGTCTGAAGATTTTGCTGGAGTCGGAGTCGTAAAAATTTTGCTCGACTCCGACTCCGGCTAAACCAAATTTTTTAAAACACTTCTCATTTTTGTAACTAAGCAAGTTTTTACGCAAATTAGTTTCCATTGCGTTATTCATTCGATCAATGTACAGCATGATTGTAAATGAAAATCAACTTCCAATTACGGCTATCTTTTGATATTTCCTAGAATGTTAGACTAGCAGATGGGCTGGATCGATCCATTTTAATAATTATTTTTTTTTTAATTTTATTTTAAGGCCATATACATATGTGGAATATTGACAGAAAATTTTTTCAAAGTTGTTTTTATAGAAAATTTTGTCAAAATGTTATTTCTATAAAAAGTTTTGTCAACATTTTATTTCTATAGCAAATTTTGTCAAAATTTTATTTCTATAAAAAATTTATTCAAAATTTTATTACCATAGAAATATTTTTTTCTATAGAAAGTTTAGTCAAAATTTTATTTCTATAGAAAATTGAGTCAAAATTTTGTTTCTATAGAATATTTTGCAAAATTTTATTTCTATAGAAAATTTTGCAAAAGTTTGTTTGTTACACAAATTTTTTTAAAATTTTATTTCTATTGATATTTTATTTCTATAAAAATTTAAGTCAAAATTTTATTTCTATAGAAAATTTTGCCAAAATTTTATAGTAATAGATTTTTTATTAGAAAATTTGGACAAAATTTTATTTCTATAGAAAATTTTGCCAAAATTTTATAGTAATAAATTTTTTTATTAGAAAATTTTGTCAAAATTTAATTTCTATAGAAAATTTAGTCAAAATTTTGTTTCTGTAGTATATTTTGCAGAATTGTATTTACTACACAAAAATTTTTCTAAAATTGTATTTTTATTGATAAATTTTTCAAAATTTTATTTCTATAAGAAAAAATTGTCAAATTTTATTTCTATAGCAAGTTTTGTATTCGAAATTCGAAAAATGTATTCGAAATTTTATTACTATAGAAATATTTTTTTCTATATAAAATTTAGTCAAAATTTTATTTCTATAGAAAATTTAGTCAAAATTTTGTTTCTATAGAATATGTTATTTTGCAAAATTTTATTTCTATAGAAAATTTGCAAAATTTTGTTTGCTACACATTTTTTTTAATTGTATTTCTATTGATAACTTTTTCAAACTTTTATTTCTATAAAAAATATTGCCAAATGTTATTTCTATAAAAATTTTATTTCTATATATTTGGTCAAAATTTGATTTCTATAAAAAATTTTGCCAAAATTTTATTTCTCACATCTCATGTTAGCCTGATACCGAAACAGGCAATTGACGTCCAAATGCATTATATCTAATTATACAATTATTTTTCGAGCCTTATGGACCGATATAGACAGTGGGAGAAAAGATGATTCAATTTGTAAGAGGAAATTTCCCAAATGTTTTCTCCATAAGGAGTTAGCATAAAGGGCCCAAAATTGAGTTATCTCTCCCAGCCAGATCTATACTAAAGGCTGTGGAAAGGTTCATTCGCCCGAACCGAAACATGTACAGTCCAGGCGTGTATAGATTTGTATCTGGCGTTTTCTTTTCAATGGCTCTATTAACCATGTTCCTTAATCTATATCTGTCCATAAGGCTCGAAAAATAATTGTATAATTAGATAAAATTTTATTTCTATAGAAAATTTAGTTCAAATTTTGTTTCTGTAGAAAATTTTGCAAAATTTTATTTACTAGACAAAAATTTTTCCAAAATTGTATGTTCACTGCTAAGTCGAAAACTTGTAGAAATGACTCAAATTTTCAAATTTTTCAATGAATGAATCATAAATGCATTTTTGCGAAATTGTCTAAACAATTATAAATATTTCCCAAATATTGCCCGAGATTTTGTAGAAGTCTGATTTGAGATTTTATCAAAATGTAGATCTAAATACAAAGTTGTGCAGAGTATATTATAATCGGCCCGCTCGACTTTAGACTTCCCTTGCATTTTTATTTTTTGTTAAAATTGTGTTACGTCCCATAACGTTAGATTTAAATTTAAAGTACATAGATTTTGTAGAAGTATATACAATTTTGTCTAAATCGATTCAGATTCAAATTCATGCATATGGGAATATAAACCTTTATATAGCTCGCAACAAATTTAAAGGATTTGAGATAGTATCAATAATTTTGGTCCACAAATACATATACTGTTGGTATCTTCTCATATTATGATGGGTATTTATATCATTATTTTATTTATTAAACATTGCCCTAAATTTGAAATATAGAGTTTAATTGGCATCTAATGTGAAATTAAGACCTTTTTTTTGCACACGATACTTTATATCTATCCACTTACGGTACCCCTACAATAGAACTACAAATTAGTGGTATTAAAATGAGATTTAGTTATATTACCCGGAGTCGAGCTGATGAAAAATGCTGGAGTCGGAGTCGAGCAAAATTGGCTCGACTCCACAGCCCTGGGCTCGGCTATGAAAAGGGGCCCTTGTCATTGAGCTAAACATGGAATCGGTCAATACTCACACGGACGAAAAAGGCTATTTTTTATGTTTCAGTGCAAAAATTATACACTGTCTCAAACAATTGTCCGTACACCCTTAAGTTAAATAAAAATGTTGCCGAATTTCATGAAATATACCTCAAACATGAATTATTTCAAAATTTATTTGCAATATTTTGTGTTTCTCATATGTGCACAACTGAAAAAGTCGTTGCCAACCACAATTTTTAGCAGAAATTAAGGAAAATAGGAAAATGTCAAAAAAGTGAAGTCAAAAAAATGTTCGTACAACATACACTTTTCTTGAATACAAAAACAAAATATTTAACGGTTGTTTAGTATTTGGTATTATTTATTAAATCTGTCATTCTCTTGCAATTTTCAATCGTTTAATTTCTTTGTTAAAATACATTTTTCATATAATGGGCGAAAAAACTAACTCCCATACTAAGATTCCGATTGAAATCAAGAAATTGATCATAAAAATGAAAAAAAGACGGCAAAAGCTTACACGCACAGAAAAACCATGTTTGGACATGGTTGCCGCATCCATTTAATGCTTATCTAGAGCATGTAATTGCCGCGAAAACCATGTATTTTGTCTTTGTAAAAATAGTTTTCGAGCGGAGAAAAATGTATGGTGGCAATAAGCATTTGAATGGTTCTCAAATACCGCAAACATGTTCTATCATTTAAATGATAGAATTTGAGACCATTAAATGGTCGGGAAAATCATGTACCTGACCATTTAATTTTTTTTACTTTTTTACAGGGAAAAACGTATTTTTATAGGTTAAGTATAGATATGTCTAGAACCATTACATGACCATACATTTTTTTCGTGACCATTTAATTTTTTAGCTTTTTTGCAGCGAAAAGAATTTTATAAAAACATTGAGCAGGTACACACGATTTTCATTTTGTGCATCAGTCGTGTGTTGATTGTTTCTTGGAATAGACGGAGAATACGGATTCACTGTGTTTTGTGTTACTTTATTTATTCATAAGTGGCACGTGGTTTTATGTGAACACAAAAAAGGAAAGTGTAATTGAAAAATATACCTGTGTGTACATTTGATGGGCACACGATGTAAATATGGAATGATTACTTATTGTTGAAATTGAAATAAAATAGTGTGTGTAAAAATATGTGATGTTTGCTTGCACGAAATTATAAATACAAACAAACAATGAATTAGTTTATAAATAAATAAAAACAAATAAATAAAGTTAATTTTGTGTTTTCTTTTCTCAAGTGGCGTCCTTTATCGACGATGAAAAAAGTTTTTTCATAAAGATCAAAACATTTTAGGTTGTGACCATGTTCTTTTAACTAGAAGAAAAACATTTTGAATGAATACCATAACATTTTAAATCGTGACCATTGTCTTTTCATTCAAACAAAATTCTTTTTATCGATATAATAACATTTTAGATGAGGACAATTATATTTTTCTTAGAACAATGTTCACTGATCCTACATGGTTGCAGGTTAAAATGTTACATGGTCGCCGCAAAAATAGCTCCTATCATATTATTTTGCTCTTCGAATATGATTGTGACAATCATGTTTCTTCTCTGCGTGTAGGAGATATATCGGAAAACGTTTCCAGACCACGGTCCAAAATTACGAAAAGACAGGATCTATCGAAATGCTACCTGTAAGAGGGCGTCCAAAAATCATTGATTTGCGACTTAGGAGAAAAATTGAACGATTGGTGAAGCAAGATCCAAAGATAAGTGTTGTAAAAATTGCTGAAAGTATCGAGAATCATGAGAATATAATTGCCAACCCACAAACCATCAGAATATGAACCAATACAAAGCATGTGTGGCACGTAAGAAACCCTACGTATCAAAAAAGAATGTAATGCAATGTTTAAACTATGCCACGAAGTTCGTTAATATGCCTCAAAAACTTCTGGGAGACGGTAATTTTTACGGACGAAAGCAAGTTCAACATATTTGGATCAGATGGAAGGAGATTTGTGTGGCGAAAAGAAAACACAGCACTACCAACCAAAAAGTTAAAAGCTACCATAAAACATTGTGGGTCGAGGGTGTAGGTATGGGGTGCAATGTCGGCTGCAGGTGTCGGTAACATCGTTTTTATCGAAACTAAAATGGACAAAATGTATTATTTAAATATATTGAAAGATAATTTAAAAGATTCTGCATCGAAACTTGGAATAGGAGGCCAGTTTCGCTTTATGCACGATACTGATCCCAAACACACATCGATGGTTGCTCGGGAATGGTTGCTTTATAATGTGAGAGAAGTCATTCCTCACCCGCCGCAGTTATTGCAATATTTGGTTTTCGCCATTTTTATACCCTGCGCCACACTGTGGAACAGGGTATTATAAGTTAGTGCATATGTTTGTAACACCCAGAAGGAGATGAGATAGACACATGGTGTCTTTGGCAATAATGCTCAGGGTGTGTCCCTGAGTCGATATAACCATGTCCGTCTGTCCGTCCGTCCGTCCGTCTGTCTGTGAACACATTTTTGTGATCAAAGTCTAGGTCGCAATTTAAGTCCAATCGCCTTCAAATTTGGCACATGTTCCTAATTTGGGTCAGAATAGAACCCTATTGATTTTGGAAGAAATCGGTTCAGATTTAGATATAGCTCCCATATATATCTTTCGCCCGATATGCATTAATATGGACCCAGCAGCCAGAGTTTTATACCGATTTCCTTGAAATTTTGTACAAACATAACACCTAGCCGTATAGTCAAGTGTGCAACATTTGATTGAAATCGGTTCAGATTTAGATATAGCTCCCATATATATCTTTCGCCCGATATGGACTAATATGGTCCTACAAGCCAGAGTTTTCGCCCAATTTGGTTGAAATTTTGCACAGGGAGTAGATTTAGAATTGTAGCTATGCGTGCCAAATTTGGTTGAAATCGATTCAGATTTAGATATAGCTCCCATATATATCTTTCGCCCGATATGCACTTATATGGACCCAGAAGCCAGAGTTTTATCCCGATTAGCTTGAAATTTTGCACAAGGAGTACAATTGGTAGTATAGTCATGTGTGCCAAATTTGATTGAAATCGGTTCAGATTTAGATATAGCTTCCATATATATTTTTCGCCCGATATGGACTTATATGGCCCCAGAAGCCAGAGTTTTGGCCCAATTTGGTTGAAAGTTTGCACTAGGAGTACAATTAGTAATATAGTCATGTGTGCCAAATTTGACTGAAATCGGTTCAGATTTAGACATAGCTCCCATATATATGTTTTTCTGATTTCGACAAAAATGGTCAAAATACCAACATTTTCCTTGTAAAATCGCCACTGCTTAGTCGAAAAGTTGTAAAAATTACTCTAATTTTCCTAAACTTCTAATACATATATATCGAGCAATAAATCATAAATAAACTTTTGCGAAGTTTCCTTAAAATTGCTTCAGATTTAAATGTTTCCCATATTTATACCCTGCGCCACACTGTTTTACTAACATTGTGTTCCACCCTAGTGCATTAGCTTAAATTTTGAGTCTATAGATTTTGTAGAAGTCTATCAAATTCTGTCCAGATCGAGTGATATTTAAATGTATGTATTTGGGACAAACCTTTATATATGGCCCCCAACACATTTGACGGATGTGATATGGTATCGAAAATTGTGATCTACAAAGTGGTGCAGGGTATAATATAGTCGGCCCCGCCCGACTTTAGACTTTCCTTACTTGTTTAATGTAATGTTTGTTGTACGGACAATTTTTTGATTTCGTTTTTAGCTTTAATTATGAATTTTTAGCAAACATGTTACGTTTAATTTCGATTTTTTTAACTATTTCAATTAAGTACAATACATACACCCATAGAAAAATTATTACCATACGTGCTCAAATCGACACCGTACGTTATTGATAGTTAGCCAACCCCGTATGGTACAATATCGATACCGAACGGTACAAGCGGTACGCAAAGCATGAAAGTACCATATGGTATTATGAAATTACCAATATGGTATTCAAAATAATACCTAAGCGGTATTAATATTTATACCATAAAGGTATTGCTGTCTAAACAGTGCGGTATTACCAAATAATACCAAAACGGTAATATGTTAGTTTAATAAAACACACGCAACAAAGACTTTTTCTTTAATGTATTTAATATACAAAATACATACATATACCTCATTTTTTCATCTTATAATTTTCTAAAAGTTGTTCTCAAGTTATTCACTAAATTCTCTGCCGCATCGCAGGCACTGCATGCCTCAAGTTGTTTGCTGTGAGATTTGGAAAGCTTTTGTATGTCTCTTACGCATCTAATGAGAGAAGAATGACGAATTAACAAAAATTAATAATGCTAAAACATATTATACTTACCAATACTTCACAAATTTAGTTTTTTGGTCGTCACGTTTTCCAAGAAATATTGTAATTTACTCGCCTACTTACTTTATGTGAAGAAAATAAACTACCAAGGCGACCAATTAGTTTTTAGCAACGTCGACATATCATATGGGGATGTGATTGTTAATACCATAATACTACCGGATGTAAATGATTTGATATAATGTGGTATCAAAATTTAAAGGTAACGTGAACTAAACTATTAATACCAAACGGTAATGGCCACGTACCGCCTTTTTCTACCAGTGTACTTTAAAACAAGGCACCATTCAATAAAATCGGACAAGTACTTTAAAAATTACAATGAATAGAGTGAAATATAGTTGGGTGTACGGACAATTTTTTGGGACAGTGTATGTTTGGAACTTAAATTTTGAGCACATAATTTTTAAGTGCAATCATATAATGTTTAAGTGTAATCATATAATGCAGAGATTGTCTGTTTTTTTTTAGGTTTGCGACCGTCGCAAAGTTGTAAATGTCGTAAACGTCACATACGCGTCGTAAATATAGAAAAAGTAACAAAAGTCGCAAACTCAAAATACATTAGTCGCGTCAGCTAGGCAGCGAATTCGATGATATGCAAGACGATGATATGTGCGAAGAAGTTTCAATTCTTAGGAATGTTCACATTTTTCTGGTTAAGTCCCCACATTTTCTCTATTGCCCTTTGCACGAGTACAGGGCAAATGTGGCTTTTCTCGTCCTTTCTTAGCTTAAAGTTCATCGTCCTGTCCAATATAATCCCAAGGTATTTTGCACATTCACCAACTGAAATTTCGACACCACCTAAGAAAATGGGCTTTACCGTGGGAAAACTTTCACAAATTTCTGCAGAAATTGACAGTGACTGCATTCTTTTTATCGGGGAACCAAACTAAATTAAAAAATGTTCATAATTTCTTCTATTCAAAATAAAAAAAAATATGAAAAGAGCGAGTTATAAAAAATGAATTAAAAGAACTTCCTGAGTAGTTAAAATAAAGAACATCTTTGAAGGACATTTTTTGGAAGTGCTTTTAAAGTTGTGCCCTTAGAAGTACTTCCAATTTTTTTGCTGGGATGTAATGTACTAAAAAGCATAGAATTTGAAGAAGTGATTAACGATTTTACCTTATCACAATGGACTGAATAGCCTAAGTGAACCTGAAACTTAATAAGGCTGCTATTTTAACCTAACCTAACGATTTTGCCTGTCTAAAATCTGGAAGGGTTCCTCTTCAAACGACATAAATTAGGCGGCTATCCTGATGCCAGTCTCCCTAACGCCAACTTCTGATGTCCATGAGAAAAGATGATTGAGTTGTGAAAGAAGAAAGTCGTATAAAGTTGCTCTGCTCTATCGCGTATTCTAATCGATTCTGTTTTATCGTTACAGTTGCCGTTTTAAAGTACCATCAACAATCCACTATGGGCGGAAATTGAAAATTTGCGGCAAAAATTATTTACAATCAATCTAGTATCTTCAAACATGGTATATCGATATTTCTTATCAAAATCAAATGTTACCAACACAAAGGGAGTCAATCCCCCTTATTCCATGTGCGTTACTATAGAGGGGTCAAAATTCTAATTTCACTTGGAATACTATGGGGTACGTATACTCACAGATGGAGTTTAATATATACTTGCTTATTTTCCTTATTTTTAGTATAAGTAAAAATTATTTTTAGTAAAAAGTAAAAACCAGTTGTCATTTTATTAAATTAATTTTATTAAGATTAAACAAATATTAACCATCAAAATCACGTTCTTCGGTATCTAAGTCTAATTCCGTCCGTCTGTGTGTGTTGTTCACAGGATTCCGGTTGCAATTATTAACCGATTTTGATAAAATTTTGTACAACGTGTTTTCTTAGTAAAAGGACAAACACTGTTGAATTTGGAAAAAATTGGATCAAAGTTAGATATAGCCCCCATATGACAAATATCGCCCGATTATGACAAATGAGATCGTACTGCGCTTATTTACTACCCGATTGTCTTCAAATTTAACACAAAGTAATTTTTTGTAGTATCCCTAAAGTGAGCAAAATTTCATCAAATTCGGTTCAGATTTAGATATAGCTCCCATATATATGTATCGAACGATTTTCCAAAATTTGACTATAAAATCATTATTTATTAACCAATCTTACTCAAATTTGGCAGAATGTAATCTTCTGTAGTACTAACTATACCTGCAACAAATCATCGAAATCGGTTAAGATTTAGATATAACTCCCATATACACGTATCGCTCATTTTTCCCAATTTTGGCCATAGGACCCTTATTTTGGTTATCTTGTGGCTTTCACACTTCCTTTTGATGGACTTATATGTGTTTTAATTGCTTAGTTCTTCGCCGATTTTATGTGATATTTTACTTTTCCAGAAAGAAAAGATAGCATTTTTATCTTTTTTTGTTTTTCAGACAAAATTAGAATAATTCGCTATTATTATCATCACTATTTCCTAGAAAAATAACATTTATTTTAGTATGGGCAATTTTGGGCAGACAAACTTTACAGCACATAAAAGCATACTTCCTCACGGACAATGATAAGCAAAGATTTTCATTAACAATTGTTAACATTTCTAGTTCTATTCCTCGCAAATATACGTATGTACTAAAATGTTCACATATAACAGCACTGTTGAATCCACAAATTCAAGTTGAAAAACAAGAATATTTTTTAAAGTGTTTACAACATCTTGAACTACTAATCCTCCTCTTAGAATCCACATTTAAAAGTTTTCTTTTTTTCACTTTTATTTGGAAAAAAATTAAGCGTGAAATTTTTAATTGTTTGCTCTTCTTGATTACACGCAACTTGCATAAATTTTGGTAAACATTGGCAGCTTTTTTCTTCTGAACAGGGTTGCCAAGTTTCAAATTAACTTTCGATTTGTACTTTCCAATATGTTCTATAGTAATTTCGATTGGAACATTCAATAATTTTTCATTTTGAAAATTTGACTTGTTGCCGTACTTGCTTCTAGGAAGCAAATTTTAATTTTTCGTTTTTTCAGCTTTTTTTCTTCATATGCTAACAAAGACCTTTAAAAACGAGTTAACGACAACTTTATTTTCCAAATTCAGAATAGACTTCCAGTAGAAATTATGATACGTTTCAAGTAAAAAACGTCTTTAAAATAAAGTGTTGAAACACAGGTCCTATATTTGAAAGATTTTTTCTTTGTAGTCAAGATGCAAAAAGACAACAAATTTAAAGACAGTTTCATTAATTTTAAAGAAGTTTTCTGAATTATTAATGTCAAGTTGACCTTAGCCCAAAATGTTTTTCTTTCATGTTATACGCATTTTTAAGTCAAATCACTTAATTATAAGGACAATACGACTTCATTGAAAAATTTATCGACTTTTGGATAAGGAAAACAACATTATATATTAGAGACATGCGTCTTTTTCGCTAAGCAAAATTTGCATTCGTATTTTAAAGACATGAAATCTTTGACCTCACGACAATATTTTTTTATTGTGTTCGCTTAATGCGAGTAGCAATAAAAACTTTGTTTATCTATCTTTTTTTTTATTATAACAAAATAATGTTCTGTCAAAGTCATAGGGGCCCATTATACAAATATGTCCAGGGCCTCTAAAAGGCTAAAGACGGCCCTGAGGTACCCCAAAAACTTTAATGCACATATTTACATAAACATTCATAAAAGTTTATGTAAATATGTGCATTAAAGTTTTTGGGGTACCTCAGGGCCGTCTTTATCCTTTTAGAGGGGGTAAATGTTTAACTCTAAACAAGGAGATATACAAGAAATGCAAATTTGTGTTTGTTTTGAGAGCCGAATTTCAACGAATAATCGATAATGATTTATTTCTTCTTGTGGTATTAAAACATATCGAGGTCTAGGAATAAGTCGACATTTTCTGACCAGGACAAAATAATAATTTTTGTGTTTTAAATAAAGGAATTAATTATTTGGGGCCTTAAAAAAGTATGCTTAGGGTGAAACATAATATGAAACAATTTTTTGTTTGAATAAATTCTGAAAATATTTATATACGCTTGAAGCAGAATATATGTGGGAGTATATGTTACAGAGGCGATACAGTGATACGAGAGAAGTTCACCACTGTGGTACTACAATGGAATGAATAGTCTAGGTGAGGCCAAAATATTGGGCTGCCACTACACCTAACCTAACCTATAAATCCATCTATACATGTCGTTATCTATCTCCGTCGTCACCTTTATCTCTTTTCTCTATACTCTCTCACTAACGTTTCTAAACATAAGTATATGCTTATACAGATTTTTAAATTAATGTATGTTTGCATCCAGGGACATTATATTTAAGAAAGTGTAATATCTAAAATATAATATGTTTTAACATATGTTCCACTTAAAAATAATTTGCTAAAAATTTTAGTTCTGACCATATATTTTTTACACCGAAACATATTTTTTTCGTCCGTGTATAAATTTTTTCTACTATTAAATTCAGTAGTTTATCGCCCTGTTTCATTTACCAAAACCACACGCTCACAAAAAATCGCTTCTGTAACATATACTCCCAAACATATTTTGCTTCAAGCATATACATTTTTGGGTATTGCCCAAACATTTATATGTTTGATCTCTTCCAATATATAATATGTTTGAAAGCATATTAGTCTAAACAATATATGTTTGGGTACTCTAAGTTCCAAACATTTTGTATTTTTGCATCCAAATTCAATAATGTTGTCTTCCAAAAAAACAATATGTTATTATGTGAACATATAATATGTTTGGAAGCATTTTGCACCCAAAAATATTATATGCTTAAAAAAAATTCTCCCAAACAATATTGTGCTCAAAATTTTATTTATTTATTTATATATTTACAATCATAATGAATTATGAAAATAAACAGGTAATATAGGTGCTAATAACATAGGTTTTCGACCTGAATGCTCAAAATGTTGTTTCTGCCCAATTGTATATTCCCCCACATCTTTCTCACTTCCACGAGAGTTTTTAGTTCTTAGCACCTTTTTCTGTAATACAAACATTGTAGAAGAAATTATTCAATTGTATGATTTTTGTTGTATTTTAATTTTACCTTTTGCCGGACGGCAAAAGGTAAAAGAAGTAGCTGATCAATTGCCCAAGGAAAAATAAAATGTTAATTTTGTAATAACAAGCAACAACCACCAACTTAATTCAATATCGCTCCCTGTTAAATAGCGCTCCAAGCTACTAAACACATATATGTTTATAGGCTATTTCTAAATTAATATATGTTTGCATCCAAGCATATTATATTTAAAAACATTTTATGTCCCAAACATAATATGTTCTAACATATTAACATATATGTCCCAAACATGTTATGCTAGTTTATGAACATTATATGCTTGCACTCAAAAATATTGTGTTTAAAAATTTGTGTTCCAAACATATAATGTTTATGGCCAAACATATGAAAAACAGCGTTTTTCATCCGTGCAATAACCCAATTATCTGCCCGATCACCTGAGCTAGTGCTAATGAGTTAATACTCCATTCCAAATTACTTGTGTGGTTTTACTGGAATATTTCCCATAACACCCAATTCTCCAAACTCTCATTTTCATCAAGTTTTATTTTAATGCATCTGCAAATAACTCATTTAGATGTTAGACCGATGTTTCAGCATAGATTTTCCCACGTAGGACATACTTCTTATTTGTCCGCATGCAATTATGACACATACATTTCCAGCAATTACTTGCGAACACAGAAAATCCCGCTGATGAGAATTCATCAAACCGATTTCATTTCATCATTGTTCAAAAGCTATGTATTTGACTCCTTGGCCATTGACAAAAGTCAATGTAGCACGCAGCACACCAAGAGACCCCCCATATACACGTGCGAAAGTACTCGTCCGCAACGTTGGGCCACTCTCGGATCTCATTGATGACTTAATAATTATAAAAGCCGAGAAGCCAACAAGTAAGGACAACAATTGTCGATGTCACTAAAGAAAGGAGAGATGGAAAGCACCCTATAGTGTTTGTAAACAGCAGGAACCTAACAATGAACTCTTGTAAGGATCTCCAAGACGAAACGCAACAACAAAGAAAATCACCCCTTGCAGTGATTGGTGCAATGTGTAGTACCTTTGAGAAACTATAAAAAAACCAAAACAGGGATGATTCCCCATTTGACATACGTTAGACTTCTGTGTACTACTACATAGCCTTTAAATTGTCATAGGTTTGGATCTACGATGTTTGAGTGCTTTTTTGCTTGATGGGTCTTCCGCACAAAAAGCCAACCCTCTTGGGACTTGATTGCCGGCATTTGTGAATGTGTTTTGTTTATATCAAAATCAATGCCACACTCTTTCCAAAGTATGGATGAACTTTGTGTAAAATGTTATGCTCTCTTACATGTGGAGAGTGCCCGAGTTCTCTTTCGAATTGAGTGGAAATTTTAAGAGAGCGTTTTTTGTTTCTGACAATCAAGAGTTCTCTGAATGTGCTGTGTGTGGCTAACCGGTAGCTTGGATGTTTGGAAATGTTGTGTTTCCGGCCACTTGAAGACATTCCGCCAAAGTTGTTGCAAGGATAAGCACACTCTCGTACGTGTTTGATGATAAAGAAGAAAATAACGGAAGTTAAAATAAAAGCGCGCGCGTGTGAATATTGCGACGAGTAGTTAAGTAGTGTGTGAATTCCACAGAGAGTTCGGCTTATTCCCACGTCAACTCCAAATAATACATTGTGTAAATTTAAAGTGAAACTAAGAAAGGTCTACAACCCATAAAAATATCAGTCACAAACATTTGGATGCCAATACACTATGATATATTGGGAGGATAATTAGTGATTTAGTGTTTTTGTTTC
The DNA here is from genome assembly GCF_050003625.1 of Haematobia irritans. Taxonomy (NCBI): domain Eukaryota; kingdom Metazoa; phylum Arthropoda; class Insecta; order Diptera; family Muscidae; genus Haematobia; species Haematobia irritans. The sequence goes on along the minus strand of NC_134401.1, from coordinate 65,067,357 downwards.
TTGTCTTTTTTTGACAACAAATTGTCAAATCTATTCAAATCCAACAACGAAATTAAACTGCAATTCCCCATTGGATTAACTGTAAATAACAGCAACTGCGGCGACATCAACAACTGTAAAGGCAACATCAACCACAATAGCATTTACAACGACAATTCTGTCTGCTATCTACATGTCGCGTCGTAAACAATCGAAGCCACGAGCTTTTCTCAAATGTAAGTCGTCTGCATTTAATGTCATTTTGGTAGGATGAGTTATTGTTGTTATTGATGTTGAGAGTGTGTGTGTGCCTGTTTGTTTGTGTATGAATGTGGGTGTGGGTGAGAATAATTTGTGTAAAATATATTGCTGCAAGAGCAACGATGACGAGTGCCAATGTATCTCAAGCCGCCTGTGCATGATTGATGCATGCATCTATCCCCACAAAACAAATATCTACAGTATGCGTATGTATGTGTGTGTGTGCATTCTGTTGAGGGAGAGCTCAGAAATTGCAATGCCAATCATACACTTTGGCAAGTGTCTGGAGATACACATTGGAGACTCATCGATGGGGGTTTAGTTGCTTGGTTGTGCTGTACTATGTGTAATCAAACTTTGTGTCTCTGCATTGGCACTTGTTCCTCACTAGCATTCGCTCAATGAGGATATGCCTTTGTACATATGATTTTGCCTCCATTATCAATGCTGCTACTTGAGGATTGGGGAGGGTGGACTGGAATGTAGCTGTCGTACATAATGCACGTGTTAGTTTTTAGTATAAATGAATTTTTAAATCGATTTCGATTTTTGCTGCTGCATGCATTGCGATACCCTTAAGTGACATAAAATGTTGCAAACACAACAACGACAACAATAAAGGCCTCTTTGCATTTACCATAGCATTTGGGGACAGATGGATGGATGTTCGAATGTTTGGAGCTGTTGCTGCTGTTGGCGTTGTTGTCGTTTTTGGTTGCCTACACATCCCAAAATCCCAGTATGAAAAACAAAACAGAAAAGGAACCTTTATTCTGGCTACAGAAACCCCCATGGAATGTGAATATGGTTCCCCAAGCAACAAAGCAGCAGCAGCATAAGCCCAGCACACTACCGAACAGGCCAGAACATCCAATGTAAAAAGTTCCATCTTCCTCTGCAGCTGTAAATGTACACCCCGCTCTGGTCGATAAACATGGACTATGAAAATGGCATGGTCTGGTCTGGGTTGCGCAACGCAGCACAGCCCCAACACAATATTCTGCTACTGGGTCCTGCTATGTTCAGTTTCACTTCATCATCGGCATAATATTCGTATGGCTACAACGACAAGAGTAGCAAAGCAACAACAACAAAATAACATCAACAATAACAAAATAACATAGAAAACCCATCGTTCGTTATTTCTCCTGGGAATACAGCCAATCCCAAGGGAGATCCCATGAGGATTAGTTTTTACTTCTTTTCTCTCTCGTTTACTCTCTTCCTCACTATCTACCTTTCACTCTTTTATGTACCTTGTCCTCCCAACCTCCCCCCTTTTACAAACAGATAACTTTGCAACTGAACATTTCGTTCATTGCCAACATGTGGCGTGCACTTGTATATATGCGCCAAACGTTGAGAATGTGTGTGACTGGCACTGTTGTGACTTATTTTATACCCAAAGTAGGTTGGAATATAACAACACACACTCGCACTAACGTCTCATACATCGAGACTATCGAGAATCTTATAACGATGGGAAAGGATAAAAGTCAGTATATGTGTGTGTTTTTTTATTCTTCTTCTTCAGATTTCTACTGCCTAAGCATATGCTGCGTATTTGAAGGTAGCATCTGAGTGGGAAAGATTTAACAGCATTAAAATGTAAATACTAAAAAACTTCTTTGTAAAGATTTTGAGATTGATATTGCGAACAATTTGCATTGTTTTCGTTGTTCTATGCAATTGCAGAATGTTTAGCGTAGTAGGCATTAGTAATTCATCATCTAATCGTGAACCATTTTTGATATAGAAGTGTTTTTTAACAACCACATCAGCGATATGTAAATTGTAATCTTAAATCATTGAGATAAAAAGTAGTAGTAGAAATAGTATAAGCTATGTAAGAATTCTTCAATGCGAACGAAGTATCGGATTGGTCTACTTCTCCTACAAAAAAAAAATCGCTTCTGTAACATATTCGCCAAACACATTCTAGCATTCAAGCATATATATATTCAGGATTTTTACAAAAATGTTATGTCCCAAACATAATATGTTCTAACATATTAACATATATGTCCCAAACACGTTATGCTAGTTTATGAACATTATATGCTTGCACTTAAAAATTTGAGTTCCAAACATATAATTTTTACACCAAAACATATGAAAAACAGTATTTTTCTTCCGTGTAGCACAGAATTTTAGTTGAGGAAGACGAAACGTTCTTTTCTCAGAATCAATATGAAAAATATCTTATGGCGATTTCGATTGGGAAAAAAGGTGAAACATTCTCGAAATTGAATGGAAAATATGAAGGACACTGCCATAGATTTTGGATCCTGTATCCTGCACAATATTATGAATTAACAATAACTTTGGAATGACACTATCATTGGGGGGAAAATGCAATGAGGGAAAAAGTAGGGTAACACTAAGGCAACATATTTTTTGCGAATCGAAAACGCCATTAGTAATTTCTTCTCGTTCTTCGAATCATTCCTTAGGGTAGTCCGTCTTCGGAAACAGACTCACATAGGTCATTTATTCCATCATTATACTATATTTTTATTTGTGCTGCCTTATCATATATTGGAACATTTATAAGAAACTTCATTCACTTCGCAAGTAGTACCGTCGTTGTACCGCCAAAAGCCACATGCACCATGCCATTTGATATGTTCAACAATTCTAAGCGCTGTGATTTCATTCTTCAAATGTATACAAATTTTTAAAGGATTACCTTCAAAATATTTAAAGTTAAGCACCTCATTTTGGAGGCAATTATGGTCTTTGACATTTTGCTCTAAAAATCTGTTTACGAGTTTCTTCTTGATAAATAAAAAACTTCATAATTTTTGTTTATCTCTAATGCGCGTTTAAGTGTGATGTACGAAATGTGTACTCGTGTCTAAATTTTCGTTTTGAATAACTTTTTTATTGAATTAAAAAATAGTTTTATTACATTCAAAAAATTATTTTACAAAATTTTAACTAAATTGTTTACAATCAAGTAAATTTAATACAGTCGAAGCTCGGTTTAACGAACGATATATTGTCAGGCCCTTTCGTTATTTAGAAAAATTCGTTAAATCGAACGGGAATATTAAATATTAACTTTTATTGAAAATCGTAGTTTTTTTTACCAGATGAGTAAAAATTCATATCATTTGAAAAAATTCAAGCACAGAGACACTTAAAAAATAATACTTTAAATAATCCTGATGAACTTGATATATCTAGGTTAGGTTAGATTGAAAGATTCGCTGTCGTATGGGGGTCTATATACACCCATGTCATAATTTGTGTGCTCTTAACTTTTTAGACGAATTACCTAATTTGTTTCCAGTCTCCGGTTTCAAGATGGGCCAGGCATAGGTAGTGTTCATAGTAACATCTTCCTAAAACGTCCTACATACACCATTACTCTGCTGATCCTGTCGGCATAGATGTACGCTCAACCGTTTCGACCGAGCACCAAAAAATTTGTTCAGCGGTAGTTTATCCCTCTCACTAATGATGTTGACATTCCTGTGTATTTTATAGTTTCTCTTCAGCTATAAGACGGAGGTTCCTTGTTATTGAGCTAAATATAGAATCAGGTAGCACTCATTATTAAGAGAAAAATTCACCGCTTCTCCAACTGGCAATCCTAAGAAATATTGGTTCATGAGGACCTGTCTAGTCCTACTAAGTTCTCCCAGGTCATGTAGTTTGGAATGAGTCCAATCCGTGGCATGCAGTGTAAATTTATCCCCGTTAATGACAAACCCGTGTTGAAGTGACCGGTCCCTTCCATACGTTTCGGCCAGAAGTGGGACTGGTCTATTCACACCAGGGAGTAGTCCTGTACCGGCTCTGTTGTAGATCCATTTCTCGTAGCGAAGCTGCGCCACTCTATCTAACCTAACTTTACCAGTTACCCGGCCATTGAATATGTGTTTTCAAACATTTTAATGGAATCTAAATAAAGGGTGATTTGTTAAGAGCTTGATAACTTTTTTTAAAAAAAAAACGCATAAAATTTGCAAAATCTCATCGGTTCTTTATTTGAAACGTTAGATTGGTCCATGACATTTACTTTTTGAAGATAATTTCATTTAAATGTTGACCGCGGCTGCGTCTTAGGTGGTCCATTCGGAAAGTCCAATTTTGGGCAACTTTTTCGAGCATTTCGGCCGGAATAGCCCGAATTTCTTCGGAAATGTTGTCTTCCAAAGCTGGAATAGTTGCTGGCTTATTTCTGTAGACTTTAGACTTGACGTAGCCCCACAAAAAATAGTCTAAAGGCGTCAAATCGCATGATCTTGGTGGCCAACTTACCGGTCCATTTCTTGAGATGAATTGTTCTCCGAAGTTTTCCCTCAAAATGGCCATAGAATCGCGAGCTGTGTGGCATGTAGCGCCATCTTGTTGAAACCACATGTCAACCAAGTTCAGTTCTTCCATTTTTGGCAACAAAAAGTTTGTTAGCATCGAACGATAGCGATCGCCATTCACCGTAACGTTGCGTCCAACAGCATCTTTGAAAAAATACGGTCCAATGATTCCACCAGCGTACAAACCACACCAAACAGTGCATTTTTCGGGATGCATGGGCAGTTCTTGAACGGCTTCTGGTTGCTCTTCACTCCAAATGCGGCAATTTTGCTTATTTACGTAGCCATTCAACCAAAAATGAGCCTCATCGCTGAACAAAATTTGTCGATAAAAAAGCGGATTTTCTGCCAACTTTTCTAGGGCCCATTCACTGAAAATTCGACGTTGTGGCTCGTTAGTAAGTCTATTCATGATGAAATGTCAAAGCATACTGAGCATCTTTCTCTTTGACACCATGTCTGAAATCCCACGTGATCTGTCAAATACTAATGCATGAAAATCCTAACCTCAAAAGAATCACCCTTTATCTTGGGAATGCCGTACTTTGTGGACATTTCCTAAGGACTTAAGCCATTTTCACAATCGTCAAGTATTGCTGATTTTTTGTTGCTTATTTTCTTAAGATTAAAAGCCTTTTCGTTAAATCGAACGTAAATTTTCTTCAATTGTTCGTTATTTAGAATACTCAATGTTAAGAATTTTGACGTTCGTTAAATTGGATTTTCGCTAAATGGGATATTCGTTAAACAGAGCTTCGACTGTATATGTAATTTTTATTTTTCATTCTTTACGACGCGCTCTTCGTAGCTTATTATTTTTATGCCAGCCTCACAGGATGGTTCTTCGTTCCATAGGAAATTAACATATAAAAACAAGTAAATAAAGTCTAAATTCGGGCGGGGCCGACTATATTATACCCTTCACCATTATGTAGACCAAAATTTGTGTTACCATCTCAACTCCTTCAAATTTGTTGGGAGTTATTATCAAGGTTTATATTCCCGTATACAAATATTTATATCTGAAACGATTTAGAGACAACTTTTTGTACTTCTACAAAATCGATGGAATTAAAAATTAAATCGGCTAATACCCTGGGATGAACACAATGTTAGTAAAAAAATATGGGCAATTTTGATGCAATTGTACAAAAGAGCATTTATAATTTATCAGGCTATACATGTGTATTCGAGATATAGGACAATTTGAGTAATATTTATAATTTTTGCTTCTCAGCAGTTGCGATTTTACAAGGATATTGGTTAAATCTCGCCAAGATATGTGGTCAATTGAATTATTTAAAATTCGACCATTCTGTGGAAAGTTTGGCATTACAGTGGGGAAATCATCACAAAATTTTGTGTAAAATGTGGGTATTTTATTAGATCAAGATGACACACTAAAATAGCATATTAAATGTATTCTCTGTGGAAACTATCGAGTCAATTGGAGGAAACTCCCATTGAAAATGGGTCTAAAATATGAAACATACTACCCTATTTCCCCTTCTATGGCGTACATATATGGGGGCTATATCTAAATATGAACCGATTTTGACCAAATTTGACATTGATAGTTAGAATAATAATCCTGCTATCTCAGCAAAAAACGTAAATGGGAGAATAATTTTGGCCTACGTGGTCATATGGGTGTAAATCGGGCGAAAGATATATATGAGAGCTATATCTAAATCTGAACCGATTTCAACCAAATTTTTCACACTTAACGATACTATTAAACGTACTCCTTGTGCAAAATTTGAAGCAAATCAGGGCAAAACTTTGGCTTTTGAGGCCATATAAGTTCAAATCGGATGAAAGATATATATAGGAGCTATATTTAAATCTGAACCGATTTGGCTGATATTTTGCATATCTGACGAAAGCCCCAAAATATTTGGCTGCCCGAAATTTTGAGAAAATACGTTGATAAATACGTCAATTATGACCAGATCGGTGATAAATATATATGGCAGCTATATCTAAATCTGAACCGATTTTTTTCAAAATCAATATCGATTGTCTTTGAGCCAATGTAAAACTCTGTGCCAAATTTCAGGACAATCGGACTTAAACTGCGAGCTGTACTTTGCACACAAAATTACATATACAGACAGACGGACATCGCTAAATCGACTCAGAATTTAATTCTAAGCCGATCGGTATACTAAACGATTATTATACCCTGTACCACAGTAGTGGTGAAGGGTATAATCATCTCACCCCGCCAGTTCTACACTAAGGACTATGGCAATTGCCAGCAATGAAACATATGTCTAGTTAGGCTTGTTTAGATTGGTATCTGGCATTTTCTTTTCCATAACTTAATAGTACTAATTCCTTGATCTGCATGTCCAATAAGCTCGTATTAAAATGTGATAATATTTAATGAACATTTCGTAGTTTGAAAGAAAAAATTGGAGTTAAGGATTGCTTAGTCTTTAGCGCCGCACGAAATTCAAGATGGTCGTATTTGCGGTAAAATTTCTAAATTTTAAGAAATTAAGAACTATTTGGCAGTCACAAAGCAGTCACTGTTTGCAAGAATACCAAACTAGAGGTGTGCATATGACATGAAATTGTCGTGACTCACGCTGATGGCAACGTTGTGAGTGTGCGTGATTAACAAACCAAATGTCATGCGTGAGCGTGAATTACGAAAATAATATCTTCGTTAGTGTGCGTGAGTAACGAATTTCGGACAAAATAAGCTCACGAAAGTAATCCGTCTGAATATAAAACGCTTACGAGTTAGGTTAGGTTAAAGTGGCAGCCCGATTAAGATTCAGGCTCACTTAGACTATTCAGTCCATTGTGATCAATGGACGAGTTGAATTGATTTACAATTTTAGTGACACCTAGGAGTTTAATAACGCTCTCGATTTTAATCATGCTCATTTTCTTAGTCACGCCCCGCAGGTAAATTGCTCCTAAAACTAATCGTGAGTCACGACATTTTCGTGCGCGAGTAAAAAAAATCTTTTCGTGAATGTGCGTGAGCGTGAGTCCTACCAACCAATAACATTTTACCTCGTTACTCACGTGCACACCTCTATACCAAACATTCACTGAAAAATTATTGTCGTGAGGTCATAAATTGCATGTCTTTAACATACGAATGAACACTCCTAAAGCTCTATTTCTCTTTATTTTAGTTCATGGAATTATTATGTTTGGAGAAAGTTTCCTTTACTCTAATAATTTTTTTGCGTACGTTAGTTAATTTCACTAAAAAACGGAAAAAACTCGTATTTCTCACAAAATAGTTCATAATTTCTTTAAATTTGTAAATTTTACTACAAAAGACTTCATCATGAACTTCGTATGTCACTAAAGACATTCTTGCAATTTTGAAGTCCAATTTTTTCCTTCAAACTACAAAATTTTCTTTAACAAATGAAAAATCTTAATTATGTCTAATAAATTTTCTTGAATTTGTCAAAAAATATTTACTTATTTTTGTGATATCGGCGTGATGCTAGCGTTAGTAATACAGTTTAACAGGTTGGCTGATAAGTCCCCGCTCTGACACATAGATGGCGTCGCTAGTATTAAATGCATATTATTTTTATATAGTACCAACCTTCAAATGATTCGTGTCAAAATTTGACGTCTGTAAGTCAGGCAAAAACTTGGCTTGATAATGAGTTTCTGGACTCTGCCCCAGGGAAATCAACAATAATTGATTGGTATGCAAAATTCAAACGTGGTGAAATGAGCACGTAGGACGCTGAGTGGACAGCGACCAGTGAACCGTCTCCGAAGCGTGGAACGACTCAAAAGTCCACTGGCAAAGTAATTGCGTCTGTTTTTTTTGGGATGCGCATGGAATAATTTTTATCGATTATCTTGAGAAGGGAAAAACCATCAACAGTGACTATTATATGGCGTTATTGGAGCGTTTGAAGGTCGAAATCGCGGCAAAACGGCCCCATATGAAGAAGAAAAAAGTGTTGTTCCAGAACGATGGCAAAAATTCATGAATTGGGCTTCGAATTGCTTCCCCACCCACCGTATTCTCCAGATCTGCCCCCAGCGACTTTTTCTTGTTCTCAGACCTCAAAAGGATGCTCGCAGGAAAAATTTGGCTGCAATGAAGAGGTGATCGCCGAAACTGAGGCCTATTTTGAAGCAAAGCCGAAGGAGTACTACCAAAATGGTATCAAAAAATTGGAAGGTCGTTATAATCGTTGTATCGCTCTTGAAGGAAACTATGTTGAATAATAAAAACGAATTTTGACAAAAAAAATGTGTTTTTCTTTGTTAGACCGGGGACTTATCAGCCAACCTGTTAGTTAAATTTTTCTAAAAAAAATTAAAATTTTCTAAAATTATCCGAACGTTTTCTTCGTGGTGGGTTCACTGTTTTATCAGTGCAAATTTTGCTTAGCATAGACGACGCATTTCTCTAATATAAAGTTTTTTTCCTTGTCCAAAAGTCGATAAACTTTTCAATGAAGTCGTATTATCCTTATAATTAAGTGATTTCACTTCAAAATGGATATCATAACATGAACGAAAACATGTTTGGGCTAAGGTCAACTTGACTTTAATACTTCAGAAAAATTCTTTAAATTTAATAAAATTGTCTTTAAATTTGTTGTCTTTTGCATCTTGACTACAAAGCAAAAAATCGTTCAGAGATAGGACATGTTTTTCAACACTTTATTTTAAAGACGTTTTTTACTTGAAACATAGCTTAATTCCTACTGGAAGTCGAGTCTTAATTTGGAAAATAAAGTTGTCGTTAATTCGTTTTTAAAGGACTTAGATAGCATATGAAGAAAAAAGCTGAAGAAGGGGTTTTGCCTTTTTTTGCTTCCTAGAAGCAAGTAGACAAAACCCAAATTTTAAAGAGAATTGTGACTTAAAGGTATCCTTACTTTATTCTCCGCTTCTTTGGCTCGCAATCAATACCAAAGTTTTTAAAGTAAAGACAACATCTTTGGAACCGGGCATGCTTTTTTTCAGTGTTGATTACTATTTTTTCGGAACTGTAGTGTACACACCTGAATTACAAAAATTAAAAAGGAAGTCATTGTGGTCATCGGGGAGCACTCATTGATTGATGAGAGATATTCTCCACTTGTTGTACACTGAAAAAAATGTTTACGTGATATTAAAGATTTCGCAACCTCAGTTTTAGGATGCGAAATTTACAAAAGATTAAGGTCAAATTTCTTTAAAATAATGAAATTATAATTAAAATAAAATTTATAATCTTTGCTTCAAAAATTATTTTCATTAAATTTAGGACACAAATTTTGTAAATTTGCGTCCCTCCGTTAAAGACCCATGTCTTTGAACTAAGGCTAATTTTCCTTAAAGTAAAGAAATTCATTTTTGATTTAAAGAAATTGTCCTTAACTTAACTGAAATATAGAAACTTTAGATTTAAGATAAAAACGCTTCAAATATAGGCTAAAACTTGTTTTGAGGATTTAGCGTTTTTGGTTTAAAGATTTTCTGGAATTAAGAAAACATATTTTACTTTGAAGTATCCGTTATAATTTGAATTTTTAAACTGGCATTTGTTTGTACGTGAGTACCATTATTAATAAACTGCGAAAAGAGAATGAAAATTTGATAAATGAGATCTGTATCCTAATTTTAATTTTATTGGTCCTAGATTTAAAGCCAGATATATTAGGTCACAAAAAAATTCTTTACTTTAAAAAAGCCGCATCTTTGGCTCGGAATCAATACCACAATCCTTAAGGAAAGGTCAAAATCTTTGGATCCAAGTAAACTTTTTTTTGAGTGTATCACAAAACGGGATGCCACCATACCTAACCAACTCTGCTAACGCTACTGCCAATCCATTAAGTCCGAGTCAAAGAAAATCCGAGTTATTCAAGTTCGACTATATATCCCATTGAATCAGGCTTAATAGTATTCTCTACAAAAATGGGTGAAATGTGTGTATCGAAATGAAATTTCAGTTCTGGATATTGATGAAATTGTTCTGATGAAATCAATTCTGACATTGTTACATCGATTCTATCATTCTTATTCGAAGCTGCAGCAGATTTAAGAGATCACTGTTGTATCAGTGCACCGTTCACAAAAAAAAACTTTATAGAGCTTTACTATCCACATTTACTCTGACCAAGTTTGATTGTAAGTGTGATGTTCTTTTTTCGACTTATAGTATATCTTTGTTATTACACCCACATTCATTAGATATCCACTGTCTGACTTTTCCTTCCTTGAACTCCCAAAGGAATTGGATATAAAATAATTTCTGTGTCCTGTGTATTTGTAGGGTTGTGTAAACAACACGAAATATACAACAAAACATACAGAGTCTGAATCTTCATACCATTCCTCTCCTCAGCAAACCTGGTGATGAATCGAATTTTTGTCTCTTATTTGGAACGCAACTCCCCAGGGTCGAAGCAAGTCGACTGGTATCACTATTATCCATAGGACAGGTATGAAGTAGGAGCATTTCATACCACAATAAGTTGCGTTGGTCAGTAGATATAAGGGTGTTCCAAAGGGTGTTTTGCCTTTAACTTTTCGCTCCGAATGTCGCCTGCACTTTTGTTCCATTCGTTGTTGAATATCCTGCAACTTATTTCATTTGTCAAATCCGCTTTCTTGTTCTCAATTCATTTTAACGACTTGGCTGCTTTGTGAAGGAAAATCCGCAAACATTCCAACAAACCCAAAGGTACATGCACAAATACAACTATATAAATGTGCCATAAGTGGCAGCAGAGCCATTAAAAACTTGCGGGAGAGAGTGTCTGTTTGTATATGTCGGTGCTTAGTGGTCCTTTGGGACCTACTTGTGGGCCACATACACACTCATCAACGAACACTAGGATGGGGTGTTGATGTTTCGATTCACCATGCTTTAACTATAGTTCCAATTGTAAATTTGTCTACACAATTATTGTTAACATTAACAGGTTAACGATATCATATATGATTGTATATGTAAATGTGGTGATAAAATTGTGCCTCACATAACAATTTAGTGATATCTAGACAATGTTTTTGGAAGACGAATAATCGTGTATGTTCAGCGGTTAAAACTAGCCTAAGTGAGCCTAAAATTAAATCGGGCTGCCACTTTAGGCTAACCTAGACACTATTTGCAGACGAACCAAAAATATTGCAAGTAATAGAGAAAAAAACTGTGATCCCCAATAAATCTTGCGAAGTCAAGATTTATCCTCTATATGCTTGTAAATTAAATAAAACTTTGAACATGGATTAAATTTAAAATTTGTTTACTAAGAAATAATGCATTACAAAACTATGCAAGATTTTAAAGGCTCAACCCCACTCAGAGAAAAAACATGGTTTTCATGATTATGTTAGAAGAACTGCAAGGTTCTCATCTAATTCAAATGTTATCGTCTTTAGTAAAAATGTGTGTTTTCTTTCAGTGAAGAGAAAATGGTCACTGATCAATTCTATGATCTTTGAGAAAAAAGTCTAAAATGTGGTGATCTTAAAGGAAATGTCTTTTCGATATGTGAGGAAAATTAAAACGCACAACTTTAAAAGCACTTCCAAAAATTTCCTCCCAAAAAGATGTTCTTTGTTTTAACTACACAGGAAGTTCTTTTAATTAAATTTTTTCATAATTTTTATCGGTAATTTTAAGGCTAAAAACAGAGAAAGAAATTATAAAATAGTACAAATTAATAAAATTTTGTCGAAAAAAAATCTAAATCTATTTTGGAAAAATTACGAATTTTTGGAAATATTTTAGGTCAAACGTTTCAGACAAGAATCCATTAAAAATCATACAAAATTATAAAAATTATTTATTTGAAAAAATAAAACAAAATTTCTTAATTCACATCCAAAACAATGAATGCGGATCACATCTTAAGAAGTGATATAAATCCGTCCTTGGTTAGGTTAGGTTAAAGTGGCAGCCCGATTAAATTTCAGGCTCACTTAGACTATTCAGTCCATTGCGATACCACATTTAACTAAAAGTACCTATTACATATGGGCACTTCTAGTCTTAACCACACAGAAAAAAAAGTGTCTTGTAAATTTAAGGACCATTTTGACTTCCACATAGTTCAACAAATTTACTGTAATATAGTTCATTTTTCGTAACCACAACGAAAATTAACTTAGCTAAAGCAAAACTTATAAAAATTCAGTAAATGTTTTTTAGTTCACTAACTACGAAATGGGAAGGATTTTTCCTTAAATAAATTTCCAACACAGTAGTTAATGTATCGTTGATTCTATTATAAAAATACATGGGCAATATAAAAATCGTATTACGAAATGTGGACAATTTACTAAGAAAAAATTTTGTATGAAAAAAAATGTTTGTAGTAAAAATTAACTTAACGACATTACCGATTCGTACGATGACTACCTACAGATTATTTCCCTTTTTATTATATGTTGGAGTGTTTTTACTCACATTGAACATTTTAGTTAAAATAGAATAAAAATTAGTTAATATAATCCTTGACAGGTGTATATAATTTTTATAGATTCCTCATAGATTTGGTATATATTTTACCTTAACTTATAGATAGAATTCCAACTAATCAATAAACGTGCTACTGGAAAATGTGAGTGCATCATGCGAGGGAGTTTTTAGAGACATTTTGTGTATATCTCGTATGATTGTTTGTATTTATTTGTTATTGCGTCATTTATGCTGTTGTTGGTTGTTTTGATTCTAGAGACAATGGAATGTTCCTTGTGCGTTGTTGGTATCTTTTGTGGTGAGAGTTGTTTTTTTGCAATAGCAAGATCAGAAAGGGATCGTGTGTGTGTGTGGAGTTGTTTTTCTTTACGGCAGGTATGTATCCCTTATGACTATTTGTGTCTTTGAGTTTTATTGTTGCATTCAGTTATGTTGATGCATTTATGAAGTGCACACGTGGATTTAATTTTGCAAAATTGTACGTGGGGTATTGGTGTTTATTAATGAAAATACAATTATTTCGAAACATTTTAGAAACTGAGAAGTGAATGATGTGATGTTAGAGGAATCAAAAACGCTTTTTATTGATAAAAAACAAATAACAGATTAAGGAACTGTATATTTCTGTTAATATGTTAGTTTAAAATTAGTGTGGATTTTAAATCGATTTACATAAAAAATATACAACATGAGTGGTAATAGGATGATTTATATTTATTCTACATCTGGATCACAGGTTGAGAAGCAACCATTTTTTTGAATCTATATTTCGAGTCTATAGTTCGAGTTTAAATAAATCACTAAGCAAAGTATAAAATTATACGTCTTCGATACAAATTTAAATATAACTTGATGGAGAATAGCCCAAATCAAGTTTTTTATAAAGATTATTTTTTATAATGGATTATTAAAGAAAACTTATCATGGAAATTGGAATTTTAGCCGCTAAACTCGAACTTAATATCCATCTTAAATACTAAATGCTATACTGACAAGTGGAAATTATGTCTAATTTTATAATATTTTTTATTTCAAATATATTCTGAGAATAATTTCATTAACGTCCCATTTGTCCATGGATATGATTCCAATAATGTACCTACTGGATGGATTTTTCAATGTGGTAAGTTTTTCTATAAACGGTATTTTGTCCGTTTTTAATAAAACCAAAATTTCAATTTATTAAAAATTATTTTTTTCACTTGCAGGTAGGCAGGTCTCGTAATGGTAATTTTTTGAATATTCTTACTGTTTAATACTAATTAAGCTGATATCCTTATTGGCTCTAGGAAATACTCTTGAAAACCGTAAGTTAAAGATCAATATGAACGATAGAATTAATTAATTAATAATATTTTTCTTATATTTTGTATAACTTTGCAATTTCAGATCCTTATAAGCCAAATCCGCCCAACAAAAGATTGCCAAAATCGATGAAATTGGACAATTCAATTGAATATAGCAACTTATGCCACATATATCTTTCATATGGATAGAAAACATGGAAATTTAAATTAATTAGTTTTGTCCTAATAATATAGAATATTACTCTTTTGAAGAAGCAATTACTAACTACCGACAAATAAATGCGTCCAACGTACTAATAAAAATATTTCCTTTATTGTATATCATAAGCCATAGTTTTGTGTAATATAATAATAACTTTGTGAAATAAAATACTGGTGGTTATAGAAAATTGACTTGTTTTGTACGAAAAATTTCTTAGTTGTATACAGGCTTTTTGTACCTTTGATTCCTCAATTTCTCTACTTTTTTGAAAATTATACCGACAAACAGTTTATTTCAAACCAATTTCTTAATACAGGTTTCCCAAAAAATTGTTAATTTTTCCGGATAGCAGGAATATTTTGAATGAGTTTAACTACACTCTTCCCACAGCATAGTAATAATGAACTAAAATACGATGTAATACATGAACTAATTTATAAGAAAATCATGAACTTATCTAGATGAAAAAAATCTTTGGCGCCAAATCATGGTCATTCTTACTATGGGTTAGTTCATTTTTCATAACAAATAGTAAACTTTTTTTTCGGTGCACTGAACCTTCTCTATTATTTACTTTTGTGGAACCAATCAGATTGCTCCAAAAACATTAACAAACTGATTAAGTTAACGTTTTCCAGGTCTGCCAGTAATCTGAAGCTATATGCTCCTAAAATTCGCTTACGCCTTACACAAAAAGCAGGACACTCACACAAGAGGTGTTTAATTGATTCCTTTTCCTCCACATCATGACAGCTTATACAATAGTCATTATACTTCGCACCTATAGTTTTTGCAAATTCGTCCTATGACCATGCTAAATTCATCGCTTCTGCGCCAATTTTGCATAACTTCCGGATCCAAAAAGAACGTTTTCACTACTTTTTTGCTGGGTTCATAATTTCGTGCAAAATAATATGATTGGACACTTGTTTACGGCGATCATGTGAAATTTCACCACAATTATGTTGGTCTACTCTCATCTAATATGGTTTGAGTTCCAAGAAAAGATTTTTTGTAATCACGATACGGCTTTCAATATTGGTAATAGCGTCCTGAAATTTGAGACAGATTCGTTTTTTGTCTGGAAGCATGGGCTATATCGGTAAAGGGTGTGATATAGCCGCCATACAAACAGACTACCGATTTGGGGAAATTTGTATCCGATTTGCCTAAAATTGGAAATCTAGAGTTTTTTAGGTCCACACTTAAGTATGCCGAATACGGTATGAATCGGTACATATTTTGGTATAGCCCCCAATATAGCCCGATCTTATAGATTTTCTAGAAATTCAAAATATCGACGTATTTTAGGTCCGCAAATTGGTGTGACGAATATAGTACGAATCTGTCCATGTATATGGGTTGTCAAAACCCAAATCTCAATAGGTATGTATATATGTTTGCTTGGGAGAACTTTTTCGCTCCGATGAAGAGTTTATCACACAAATGCCATTGAAGACGAAGCCTAGAAACTTCAAATGTTTGTGATATGATCGGAATATGACACAAGAAATAACATTCGAAATAGATCTCAAGATGTTCTTGATTACTATGAATTAAAAGTAAAGAACACATGTTCAAATCTCACACGCGATGAATTTTTTAAAGGTATATTTCTAAAATATTATTTCATGTTTACAGAAATAAAAGAGAAATTTATGTGGAAGATAATTCAATTAAAAATTTTATAGGAAAAATATTGGACAATTTTCACAAACATTGTACATACAGAGAAGGAATATGATCACCTCAAACATGTTTGTGACCATTTAATGGTTCCAATTACAAATTAACTTTTCGCATGAACACAGTACAATGTGTTCCAATATTTCCGAATTTCTGAAATCGTGTTCAAAAAATAATAGACACGGTTTCACCATCTTAATGTCACTTGGTAAATTTGGCACTCACTAATGTTAGTCTGTGTGTGTGTGGAGTGAAAGAAATTTAAGCTAAAACCCAACACTTTATGATTATATTTCATTTTGACAGTATAGTATATATTGGCAACTAAGCCAGTCACTCAACCAGTTCGCTGGGAGAGAGTTCAGTTGGTAATAATATAAACAGGGCACCTTTCCTCCGGTCGCCAGTTAAGTTCCTTTTTCCACGTTGATTAACAAATCTATGGAGCAATGTGTTAGTGGGTCCAAGGGCTCGTGTTTGTGTTAAAGCAACACTAAGGAGTGCGTACAAATACCACTTACAAACCACCACTTCATGAATTTATGTATGTTGTTACATACATGTATGTAAAGTGTATGTGCATGTGTACACATATATCCATAATAACAACGCTTTCTCGATGTTGTTGTTGCTGCTAGTGAATGAGTGCGAAATGCACTCTGGGGGGCTTTAAACAAAAATGAAAATCGCTTGCATACATATGGGCGCTTATATAAATGTGACAACACATACATATACAGATAATTGTGTTGGTATGACAACATTTTTAATCACCTCCTGTATTCTCGCACTCCATGCCAAAGATATTTTCAATGTATGGATCCTTTTTGCTTCATAATCTCGTAAAGGCTCCTAATCAACCAATAACAACGAACATCCTGAATGATATGCTGTTTCAAACCAAATATGAGAACTATTTATGAGTTATGTTTTAAAATGGTGAATTATTTGAATAAAAATTTTCTTATTTATATTTTGAAATAAGCTCCAATAGGCTTGGTAATTGTTGTAATAGCCTCATATGGGCTACAGAAAGAACTGGATTCAATTCTGCACCATTCTATGTTCAATTCAGTGAGAAGGAATCTCTTTCTTCAGTGCATATGAAGTGTCTTTGTGTGTAGAAGACGCTTTTCTTTCTTTCTTTCCTAACATGAAAGACAATCTCATTTTACTAAGGTTAACGTGGCTTTAAAAATTCTTCAAATTTAATGAAATCGTCTTTAAATTTGTTTACGTTTTGCACCTTACTACAAAGCAAAATGTTTTTAAAACTGGGAGACGCTTTTTAACGATTTATTTTAAAGACGTTTTTTACTTGAAACATAGCACAATTTCTACTTGAAGTCGAGTCTGAATATGAAGAAAAAAGCTGAAAAACGAATAAATTAAAATTTGTTTCCTAGAATCAAGTAGGCAAAACTCAAATTTAAAATAGAATTGTGTCTTAAATATGCCCTTGCTTCAATTCTCCGCTTCTTTGGCCCGGAATCAATGCCAAAATTATTAGTGTAAAGACAAAATCTTTGGAACCGGGCATGCTTGTTTCAGTGTGCACTGAAAAAAATATTGTCGTGAGGTCAAAGATTTCGTGTCTTTAAAATACGAATGCAAATTTTGCTTAGCATAGAAGACGCATTTCTCTAATATAAAGTTTTTTTCTTTGCCCAAAAGTCGATAAACTTTTCAATGAAGTCGTATTGTCCTTATAATTAAGTGATTTGACTTAAAAATGCGTATCATAACATGAAAGAAAAAACGTTTGGGTTAAGGTCAACTTGACTTTAATAATTCAGAAAAATTCTTTAAATTTAATGAAATTGTCTGTAAATTTGTTGTCTTTTTGCATCTTGTCTACAAAGCAAAAAATCGTTTAAATATAGGACATGTTTTCAACACTTTATTTTAAAGACGTTTTTTACTTGAAACACAGCACAATTTCTACTGGAAGTCGAGTCTTAATTTAGGTTGTCGTTAACTCGTTTTTAAAGGACTTTGATAGAATTTGTTTCCCAGAAGCAAGTACACAAAATTCAAATTTAAAAGAGAATTGTGTCTTAAAAGTATCCTTACTTGTATTCTTCCCTTCTTTGGCTCGGAATCAATACCAATATTTTTAAAGACAAAATCTTTGGAATCGGGCATGCTTGTTTCAGTGTGGGTATGAGCAGAATTCCGTGCAAAATGATTCCAAAGGTCTTAAATCAATATCTTTAGAATATGAGATTGTGGATTATCTGGTGCATTAGTCGACTTTGTAGATCTTTTGTAAAATCTCGGAACAATCAGTTAATTGCGGGTTTTATCTGTTACCTAATATACCAAAAATAGTACACGCAAAAAATAATTCTTTCCTCCCAAACGAAATTTTAGACAAACAAAGTTCGTTTCTCATTTGCTTTTCGCTGTAAGGAAGTGTATTTGGAAGAAAAGTATATACTTTTTGTGATAAACGTTTATTCTTTTCCAGGATGTAAAAACAATTTTATAAAGACAAACTCAAAAAAAAAAAAAACAAAAAAACATTGTTTTCTTGCTAATTGTATTTTCCCTCACATCTTTCTCACATCCACGGGGTTTTTTAGTTCTTAACACCTTTTCCTGTAATACCAACAATGTAGAAGAATTTATACGACTTTATAAATCTTTAAAATTTTTTTACCTTTCGCCTGGACGGAGAATCGAACCGCGGACCATGCACTTTGTAAGCCAACACACTAACCACTGAGCTATGTACCTGTTATGGTCATCAATAGATAAATATCCATATAAGTTATATTTATATAGCATAGCTTGCGGCGCCCACGAACCGAATAAACAAAGTTTATTTAACAGAAACAAACATTTAGTTTGGCACCGTGGAACAGTGGTTGCTACGTCCGACTTGCATGCCAAGGGTCCCTGCTTCGACCAATGTTTTTTTTGTTTCTTTTTTTTTACATATATTCCAGATATGTTCGGAAGATTCCGAAAAATGTTCAACATTACATTGTAGTATATTAAATTTTGAACTGTAAAATGTGTCTTATTAAAGACCTAAAGTCAAAAAAGAACAGTGGTTGATATAAACGAAATGGACTGTGTTGTTGTTTCAAAAATAACTTTTTTTAGTGAAAAAATAAAAAAATTGTAACAAACGAATTTTTTTGGTGATAAAAGTTTAAAATTTTCGAAGCAATTCAAAAAACTCTAACAAAAGAAAAACGTTTTCGGTACACGTTTTCCAAACGTTTTTTTCTTTGCGTGTACATTCTTAATGTTAGGTTAGGTTAGGTTAAGCTAGCAGCCAGATTGGCTATTAATGTTAGTACCACAACATTTTGTTCCGATTCGAAAAGAACGAATGCAATAGTTTCACCGGTTATCGGTACGGGTGGTTGCACCGTAATGTGAAACGCCGTTCGATCTCGGCTATAAAAAAGGAGATCTGTTGGCATTGATCTAAATGTAGAATCGGGCAGCACTCATAGTACAAGTGAATCTAAAACAATGGGCTGCCACTATACCAAATCTAACGAAGCTTCAAGATCATACATTGCTGGTTCTAGTTCACACAACAATATAGAGTTCCAGAACCACTTCGACCATTAAGCCTATTATTTTAGTTTTAAAGTGTAAATTCTTATACAATCATCATACCGATTAGCCCTATAAGCTAGAATATCACGAGTCGCATTCACTGTAAACTTTTTTTCCAATATGGATCCCACATCCTCAAATGCAAATGATGGCCTGAATGGCATATGAGAACAATCACATTGACCACATCTATAGCATCCCAGCAAAAAAAGCGTCGCCAAAAAAGTAATGAAAATGTTCTTTTTGGATCCGGAAGTGGTGCAAAATTGACGCAGAAGCGATGAATTTAACATGGGCTTGTCATAGGACGGAAGTCCTCCATTTCAACAGCCGTTGCACTGAATTTGCATCATTCCTTAGGTGTGATCCGAATTAAATGTTTTGGATGTAAATTAAAAAATTCTGTGTTAATTTGTCAAATAAATAATTTTTATAATTTTTTATAATTTTTAATGGATTCTAATGCTTGTCGGGAACGTTTGACCTCAAATATTTTCAAAAAATCACAATTTTTTCAGATTGGATTTAGCATTTTTTTTTGACAAAAATTTAAATGATTTGTAACATTCTTACTCTGTTTTTAAGCTATTTGAAACAAAAAAGGTAAAATTATCCATTAAAAGTATGAAAAAACCAAGTTATAAAAAATTGAATTGGGTATTTAAAATAAAGAACATCATTGGGAGTGCATCTTCTGGAAGTGCTTTTAAAGTTGTGCCTTTGGAAGGACTTCCAAATTTTTTTTGCTGGGATAGTCAGCCATATCAGCCACATCGGTTAAGTTTGTCCCAAATTGTGAAACATTGCCTCGGAGTATGGTTCATATTGTGTACTTCATACTAGGAAACAAATTTGAACTTCTTCGTTTTTTCCGTTGTTTTCTTTTGTGCTATCAAAGTCCTTTAAAAACGTGTACACGGCAACTTTATTTCCAAATTCAGACTCCACTTCAAGTAGGAAATATGCAAGGGTTCAAGTACAGAACGGCTTTAATACTTACACGCTCAAAAAAAAAATCGCTTATCTAACATATGTTCCAAACATATTTTGCAGGATGCACAAATATTATTGGATACTGCCGACACAATAATATGTTTGTTTTATGTGAACATATTATATGTTTGGAAGCGTTTTGAGCCCAAAAATATTATTTGCTTGGAATATTTTTCCCCAAAGAAGATTGTGATAATTTTCACATAATTTTCACTTCCACGAAATTTTTTAGTTCTTGGTACGTTTTTCTGTAATACAAATAATGTTGAAGATATTATTCAATTTTATTATTTTTTTAAATTTTACCTTTCGCCTGGACGGAGAATCGAACCGAGGACCATACAGTTTGTAAGCTAACACACTATCCACTGGGCTACGTAGCTGTTATAGTCACCAGTAGAAAATGATCGTTATACGTTACATTTATATAGCATAGTTTGCAGCGCCCACGAGCCCATGCAAACATAATATTATTTAACAGAAACATACATTTGTTGGCCACGTGGAGCAGTGGTTAGCATGTCTGCCTTGCATGCAAAGGGTCGTGGGTTCAATCCCTGCTCCCACCGAACCAATTTTTTTTTTAATTTACACATTTATATTTATACTATATTAAATTTTTACAATGAAACTTCGAAATGTGGGTTATTAAAGATTTACAGTCAGAAAATAACAGTGCTTGATATAAACGAAATGGACTGAGCTTTTGGATAAAATATTATTTTTTATTGCAAAAATAACAATTTTGTAACAAAAAACTATTTTTGGTATAAAGTTTGAAATTTTGGAAGGAATTCAAAAACTCTAACAAAAGAAGAACGTTGAGTCGAGTATAAACATACATTAATAATTTTATAATATACACATACATTTATTTAATTATTAATAAAGATGAACTAAACTTTGTATGTATATATTCCACCGTTTTTTAATTTCCTTTGCCTGAATATTTTGACTTACTCCTCGTACGTTCCGATTTCTTTTAACGAACCATGAAAAAATTGTGCCCACACCCTCACAAAAAATCGCTTCTGTAACATATACTCCCAAACATATTTTGCTTCAAGCATATACATTTTTGGGTATTGCCCAAACATTTATATGTTTGATCTCTAACAATATATAATATGTTTGAAAGCATATTGGTCTAAACAATTTAAGTTTGGGTAGTCTAAGTTCCAAACATTTTGTATTTTTGCATCCAAATTCAATAATGTTGTCTTCCAAAAAACAATATGTTATTATGTGACCATATAATATGTTTGGAAGCATTTTGCACCCAAAAATATTATATGCTTAAAAAAAATTCTCCCAAACAATATTGTGCTCAAAATTTTATTTATTTATTTATATATTTACAATCATAATGAATTATGAAAATAAACAGGTAATATAGGTGCTAACAACATAGGTTTTCGACCTGAATGCTCAAAATTTTGTTTCTGCCCAATTGTATATTCCCCCACATCTTTCTCACTTCCACGAGATTTTTAGTTCTTAGCACATTTTTCTGTAATACAAACATTGTAGAAGAAATTATTCAATTTTATGATTTTTTTATTTTAATTTTACCTTTTGCCGGACGGGGATTCGAACAGCGGACCACACAGTTTGTAAGGATCAAAGAAGTAGCTGATCAATTGCTCAAGGAAAAATAAAATGTTAATTTTGTAATAACAAGCAACAACCACCAACTTAATTCAATATCGCTCCCTGTTAAATAGCGCTCCAAGCTACTAAACACATATATGTTTATAGGCTATTTCTAAATTAATATATGTTTGCATACAAGCATATTATATTTACAAACATTTTATGTCCCAAACATAATATGTTCTAACATATTAACATATATGCCCCAAACATGTTATGCTAGTTTATGAACATTATATGCTTGCACTCAAAAATATTGTGTTTAAAAATTTGTGTTCCAAACATATAATGTTTATAGCCAAACATATGAAAAACAGTCTTTTTCAACCGTGCATAATGCCAAAATGATAAATAAAACACATGTCCACACATATATAAAATGCTGCTCTCAAGGCGAAAACACGTGCTGTTTTTTTTCAAATGTCTATTCTCTTCACTCCGAATATTCATTCTAATAGTCAAATTAAATAATATTTAGACTTAAGCATATCAAGTTTTTGGCCTTATCATAAAACAGGGGGGTTACTCTGTATTGCGATGCGTAAGAAAAATTGTCGCGAATCGAGTAATTGGTACTCAGTAATTCGTTTTCGTATCTACCTTGCGCATCTAGTTTTCGCAAATCTGGCATCACCGCACTCTATAATGCGAAAGCGTATGTCAAACTCGTTCGTTGATCGCAAAAATCGTGCGCAAACAAAATAGCAATCGCAAAGTAACAAATATGTAAGTAAGCACAATTAAATTTTTATATTTGTATCTAAATTGTTTATTGTTTTAGGGAAAAACCAAAAAAGTTACAGACACAGCAACGTCAGTTCCAAACTTTGGTAGACTTTATGGTCTCTTCCGCAGTTACCTCAAATTGTATGTGCTTGGGACAAAGTATTCGTTCAATCACCTCGCAAACTTCTTTTAAGCAGCGCGACATAGATTGCTCTGATAGTCCTAAAAGATGGTCTTGGCCGATTTGTAGATAACCACCTTGTCCAAGCAATTTCAAAGCAGCGGCCACTTTTATTGGAGTTGGAATGGCTGTGGATTTATTTGGAACGACGAGGTCGTCTTTAATAGCGTTTAATACATACATAAACGCATCTTTATTAAGACGAAATCTATAAAAATGAAATATTCGAAAACGTTTGTCACATAATTTGAGTTTCCATTTTCTTACCCGTGGTCACTTAGGGAGAGTATATTTGACCGATCTCGCAAAATTCTTCTTGTAATTCGTTCATGTTAATTTTCTTCAAACCATAACGCTATCGAATCCATAATTATTACTTTTTTGTTATAAACGATTAGCAAGTTTTAAAAGAACACGCACCGAACGGAAGATTGTTTAAAATGTTTTTATTTACAATTTTTTGACATTTCTTTTTATCATTTTCGTTATTGTTTACATTGTGCAGCCAGCGTTGTCATATTTTCGCTTTATTTTGCTAAAGCGTTACCATATTTTCAGTTTACTTTGCGAAAGCGTTTGCGCAAGTGATACAGAGTACCGAATTGTACTCTTAACGCATTTAACTATCGCATCGCATTTGCTTTCGTATCGCAATACAGAGTAACCCCCCAGTTTTCCGGTTTTACAGAAATTGCTCTCTTTTCATTCTCTCGCTGTTTTATGTTGATATCTTTCGTCAACCCTCCCGGTTTCCATCTCTGTTTCTTTCTTTATACTTTCTCTCTGTCGCTCTCTGAATGAAATATCACAACATATATATGTTTACTCGAAATTTGTAAAATAATATATGTTTACATTCATTGTAACATATTAACATAGGTGTCCCAAACATTTAGTGTTAGTTTAGAAACATTACATGTTTGCACTTAAATGTATTGTGTTTAAAAATTGTGCCCGAAACACATTTTGTTTATATCGGAACATATGAAAAACATATTTTTCTAACAGTGTAGAATTGAACGACATTCAACAAATTTAAAGAAAATTTCATTAATTTTGAGGATTTTTGCAAAAATATTAAAACCAAGTTGTCCTTTGTCAAACATCCAAAGATACCAATTTTGAAGTCGAATCACTTAACTAAAAGGAAACAGAAAACTTTTTGATTGAAAAGTTTATCGACTGTAAACGAAAAAAATGCGTCTTCTATGCCAAGCAAAATTCGCATTCGAAATCGTTGGCATCACGACAATAGTTCTTTCAGTGCACCAGATGAGAAATATGAAAATTTCAAGCGTACTTTAATTCAACGTCAACGTGGGCGCTGCCACACGTGTTCTGAAGTTGACGATATTTCTTTCAGATCAAAGAATGTTGGCTAATTCTGTTATCAACTCAATGACAAGTTCCCACATTTCTACTATTACTATTTAGCAGCTCAACAGCTGTATGGGAATGTGATGAAATTTTATCTACCTAGAAAGGTCACATTGAAAAAAACCCAAAAAATGGTTTAAGGATGAATTCAAAACGTCGAGTTTCTTTATATTTTTTGTACTATTCTAACTAT
This sequence comes from Haematobia irritans, assembly GCF_050003625.1. NCBI lineage: Eukaryota > Metazoa > Arthropoda > Insecta > Diptera > Muscidae > Haematobia > Haematobia irritans. The sequence continues at coordinate 65,042,476 of NC_134401.1, read as the reverse complement.
GAAGGTATTGTTAAGAAGCTTAGTCGTAATGCAAGATTTGAATCCACCAAAATTTTTGCTCTTCTTTTTCCCGATTTGACAGACTACCAGAAATGTCTAGCATCTAAAAAGCAAACCGTGCGAGATAAGCGTGGCGGCTTTACCATTTGAGGTTAAAAGGTTAATTGGATTTCCTCGTTTTATCATGGAAACGGAAACCATGCTTGGAAATAGCGGATCTGTTATTTATTGGCAGATTCCATCCCTAGTCAGGCACATCTCGAAAAAGGTCTCATTACATACTTCATCCGCGGCCTGGCGCCGAGATTTTGTGTGGTATGGATGTGGTAGGCTTGCGAATGACCATTTGTGTCGTCGATTCCTTGAGGTGCAGTTTAAAATCTTAACGATACATTTATGGAAAGGACTAAATACTTGTTCATACATATATGTGAGGATGAGGACATGCAATACTCTTTCGCTGAATGGCAAATGCTTTGATATTTATGAAAAATTCAATTTAATTGTTGGTGACAACACATGTTTCTTGGACGAGAAAAAAAGAATTTGATGACAACAAACCCAAGGACGTAGCATTGTGACAAAAAACAAACAAAAACCGGTAACCATGAAACTACTCTATAAACCTTTACACCGAGATCTTGCCTACCTTTCCTGGTTTATTATTAACGACATGGGAAACCTAAGCTGGCTCCTTTTTTGTAGCATTTTCATGTTGTTGGCCGATATTGCGAATGGAATGGAGAAGAATGTATTGGTCCTGGAGGTGCTGTAAAGGGAAGACCATAACTTATAATAACAATAATAACAGTTGGTGAGGTGGACATTAGCTGCTCTTGATGCTGCGAATCTATTGACTGCTGGGGTTTTTTCTTTCCTAAGGATAGCAGCACCTTTCATTTCCAATTCATTAAAAGGCCACAAACGCCACAGTAATTGTTCCACTCACACACAGAGCCATGTATAAATTCCACAAATTTTGTGGGTGAGTGGGGTAAGAATTTTATGCGCTTTTGGCCAAGTACGTATGTGTTCACACATGAAACACGAGGACGAGTATGAATGAATGCAGGAGTGGATGAATGAATGGTTTTTGAGTTGGTTGGTAATATTGGTGCTACGGCCGAAGATGGTGAGGTTGGTTGTGGCAGAATGTCTTTTGGTACTTAAGTTGAGCTATTGGTAAAAAATAAAATATACGTACGTGTAAATAGAATTTATACCTCTATGGTCGTCTGGGGAGTGCTTAAGCGTAATCTGCATAAAGTGAGCTGCTGCTCCGGTTCCGCTCTTAGTACCAATTTCAATTTTTGTTGTTCGGTGTGTTCGGCTATGGCTGCACCAGTCATTCAAACAAACAAAAGAAGTATGACTAAGGCAAGCGTCACCGGCGGAATAAAACCAACAACACAGTCGAAAAGGAACCAATTTGCTCTAAAAACAAATTTCTTTTACGTTTGGGCGATAACCTCTCGCTAAACAGAGCCGCCAAAGTGATGTGTGAAGGTGGTTGTGGTGCGGTTCCGTGTCGATGTGCTGCTGATGTTTCTCCTTGTGGTGGTTTCCTTCTGATGAGCTACATGTTGGTGTACATATGTACATATCAGGAAGCTGGATACCGAGGGGCATATAAATATTAAAATTCGATTGCATAACTAATTTTTATTTGGCTATTAAAGGGGTAACAAGGGGGTACTTTGCCACTTTAAGATTTATGTATGAGCATATGTGTATTTCCGCATGCACATTTGGGTGTTCATTGTATAAATCTGTGTGTGTGTGTGTGTGTCTGTGAAGTCTTTTTTCGAAACTGACGGACATTAAGTAGTTATTTCTACTTGCTATTATAACTCAAGTTTTTCCTGTTTTTGTTTGTGTTTGATAGTCATATTTTGTGTTATTGCTTTCATTTCCCATTGCAGTGGGTGAATCGGGAGAGGATTGCCATGATCCTTTAGACTTGTTGGACCCCAAAGAAGAGTTATTCAGCGACAACGAAAGCATGGATGATGAAGAGGAAAGAGCGGAAGGATGCTCAACTACAGATATGAAACAAAAACATTTCATTCAGTCCCCAGTGATGGGCAGTGGAACTACTGTTGCAGAAGCAGCAGTTGCAACAATGACAACAGCATCATTACCAACGTCTATACCATTAGAGACAGATCTAATAACAAGAACAAAAGAAATGGAATCAACAGTAAAGCAAAATAATGGTAAGTCTGATGCCTACTTTTCACGCATTCTTTCCAAGTCCAGCATACAAATAAAAGTTAAGGTTTGGCTCTTAATACTTACTTAGGTCTACATATTAGGACGTTTCGATGAAATCACAGGTATTAGTTTGTATAGATTTCTAGATACATTATTATTATTCCGTTAGTAACGCAACACAATATTCATTACTTGATATTCAAATGTTGAATATTCATTATCAACTATAGACTTGATATGGAAGAAATTGTAAAGCGATTTCATGATCTAGTGGTGATGCAGTGAAATACGAGGGCAGTTCGGAAACTTCTTAGCCTATCACAAACAGCTCGGTATAAACAGAAAAAAGTTAAGTGTGTTGGAAACTTCCATCTCTGTTATGAACACATGTTAAATTTTGTTTCGATCTAGAAACTCCTTCATATAGAAACAGGTGTTCAAAAAAGACGCATCCGCAATTTTTTTACAATGGAAAAATTAGAAATGCGTGCTGTCATTAAATATTTACATAAAAAAGGTTTATCGGGACAAGAAATTCATAATGATATGGTCAATGTGTTAGGTGAAAGTGCTCCTTCATATGCAACAGTAAAAAATTGCGTTGCTGAATTTAAACGTGGTCGTACAAGCATTGAAGATGAACCACGTAATGGACATCCAAAAACAGCAGCAACAACAAAAATTGTAGCCAAGTGCATGATATGGTATTAAACGATCGACGAATAAAAGTGCGTGAAATTGCTAATATTATGGGCATCTCAAATGACCGAGTTTAAATGGACTTTGCATGAAGAACTACAGATGAAAAAGCTTGCTGCAAGATGGGTGCCGCATTTGTCAACAGTCGATCAAAAACGCATTAGAATGAACATTTCTCAAGCTTGTTTGGATCGTTTTAAGCGAAATAAAATGGATTTTAAGCGTCGTTTCATAACTGTTGATGAGACATGGATCCACCACTATACTCCAGAGACAAAAGAACAATACAAACAATGGACTGAAGCTGGAGGAAGTGCCCCAAAGAAGGCAAAAACAATTCAATCGGCTGGTAAGATTATGGCAACATTGAGGAAAACTATTTTAATCAAGGGATAGAACTGCTAGAAAAGCGTTGGACTAAGTGTATTGAAGTTTTAGGAGATTATATGGAAAAATAAAAATATTTTTGAAAAACTAACTATTCTCTTTCATTGATAGGCGAACCGCGCTCGTACACTGTTAGAAAAATATGTTTTTCATATGTTCCGATATAAACAAAATGTGTTTCGGGCACAATTTTTAAACACAATATATTTAAGTGCAAACATGTAATGTTTGGGACACATATGTTAATAAAGGGTGATTCTTTTGAGGTTAGGATTTTCATGCATTAGTATTTGACAGATCACGTGGGATTTCAGACATGGTGTCAAAGAGAAAGATGCTCAGTATGCTTTGACATTTCATCATGAATAGACTTACTAACGAGCAACGCTTGCAAATCATTGAATTTTATTACCAAAATCAGTGTTCGGTTCGAAATGTGTTTCGCGCTTTACGTCCGATTTATGGTCTACATAATCGACCAAGTGAGCAAACAATTAATGCGATTGTGACCAAGTTTCGCACTCAGTTTACTTTATTGGACATTAAACCAACCACACGAATGCGTACAGTGCGTACAGAAGAGAATATTGCGTCTGTTTCTGAGAGTGTTGCTGAAGACCGTGAAATGTCGATTCGTCGCCGTTCGCAGCAATTGGGTTTGTGTTATTCGACCACATGGAAGATTTTACACAAAGATCTTGGTGTAAAACCGTATAAAATACAGCTCGTGCAAGAACTGAAGCCGAACGATCTGCCACAACGTCGAATTTTCAGTGAATGGGCCCTAGAAAAGTTGGCAGAAAATCCGCTTTTTTATCGACAAATTTTGTTCAGCGATGAGGCTCATTTCTGGTTGAATGGCTACGTAAATAAGCAAAATTGCCGCATTTGGAGTGAAGAGCAACCAGAAGCCGTTCAAGAACTGCCCATGCATCCCGAAAAATGCACTGTTTGGTGTGGTTTGTACGCTGGTGGAATCATTGGACCGTATTTTTTCAAAGATGCTGTTGGACGCAACGTTACGATGAATGGCGATCGCTATCGTTCGATGCTAACAAACTTTTTGTTGCCAAAAATGGAAGAACTGAACTTGGTTGACATGTGGTTTCAACAAGATGGCGCTACATGCCACACAGCTCGCGATTCTATGGCCATTTTGAGGGAAAACTTCGGAGAACAATTCATCTCAAGAAATGGACCGGTAAGTTGGCCACCAAGATCATGCGATTTGACGCCTTTAGACTATTTTTTGTGGGGCTACGTCAAGTCTAAAGTCTACAGAAATAAGCCAGCAACTATTCCAGCTTTGGAAGACAACATTTCCGAAGAAATTCGGGCTATTCCGGCCGAAATGCTCGAAAAAGTTGCCCAAAATTGGACTTTCCGAATGGACCACCAAAGACGCAGCCGCGGTCAACATTTAAATGAAATTATCTTCAAAAAGTAAATGTCATGGACCAATCTAACGTTTCAAATAAAGAACCGATGAGATTTTGCAAATTTTATGCGTTTTTTTTTTAAAAAAGTTATCAAGCTCTTAACAAATCACCCTTTATGTTAGAATATATTATGTTTGGGGCATGAATGTTTCATAAAAATAATATGTGTGAATGTAAACATATATAAATTTACAAATTTCGAGTAAACATATATATGTTGTGATATTTTATTCAGAGAGCGACAGAGAGTATAGAGAAAGAAATAGAGATGGAAACCGGGAGGGTTGACGAGAGATATCAACATAACACAGCGAGAGAATCAAAAGAGAGCAATTTCTGTGAAACTGCTTGTATGTTGTTTCGGAAAGTCTAAATATTATTTAATTTGAATACTCGTGTAAAGAGAATAGACATTCGGAAGCGGGCATTAAGTTCGAGTTTTGCTAAAAAATTGAAAAAGGTTATTTTCTTTAAAATGAATTATTAAAGAAAAGTAAAAGGCAAAACAGGGTCATTTTAGAACGATAATGCCAACTTAATACCGGCCTTAAGGGTAAAAATGAAATTAAGTACAAAATACGATAAGTTTTAAATGCATTTAAAATGGTGTTAAATGCTAGTAAAAAACTGTTCACGGCTAACTAAATTTATGTGTATATTATAAAATTATTTATGTATGTTTATACTCGACTCCACGTTCTTCTTTTGTTAGAGTTTTTGAATTCCTTCCAACATTGCAAGCTTTTATACCAAAAACAGTTTTTTGCTACAAAATTGTTATTTTTGCAATAAAAAAAAATTATCCAAAAGCTCAGTCCATTTCGTTTATATCAAGCACTGTTCTTTTCTGACTGTAAATCTTTAATAACACACATTTCGAAGTTTCATTGTAAAAATTTCATTTAATAATATAAAAATATAAATACAAAAATTAAAAAAAAAAATTGGTGTTCGGTCGGAGTAGGGATTGAACCCAGAACCTTTTGCATGCAAGGCGGACATGCTAACCACTGCTCCACGTGGCCAACAAATATATGTTTCTGTTGAATAATGTTTTGTTTGCATCGGCTCGTGGGCGCTGCAAACTATGCTATATAAATGTAACTTATAACGATATTTGTCTATTGGTAACTATAACAGCTACGTAGCCCAGTGGTAGTGTGTTGGCTTACAAATTGCATGGTTCCCGGTTCGATTCTCAGTCCAGGTAAAGGTAAAATTATAAAATTGAATAATTTCTTCAACATTATTTGTATTACAGAAAAAGGTGCCAAGAACTAAAAAAAATCGTGGAAGTGAAAATTATGTGAGGGAATGAGCACAATCTTCTTTGGGGAAAATTCTTCCAAGCATACAATATTTTTGGGCTCAAAATGCTTCACAACTTATATGTTCACATAAAACAAACATATTAATGTTTCGGCAGTATCCACTAATATATGTCCTTCCTGCAAAATATGTTTGGAACATATGTTAGAGAAGCGATTTTTTCTGAGGGTGTAGGAATATTTCATAATAATATATTCGACTAAAAGCAATCAAATATGAACAAATTATGTTAATTTTTTATATTTAGACCTTTAAACTAGTTGGAGTTAAAATCCAAAAATATACATAAAATGTTCAAATCACTTTTTTTTGGCTATTTCTGATTGAGGGGAACGAACCAAAGGGAGTATACGCTGGTAACCCATACCGAGGAGTATCCCCAAGTGAAAAGCCTATGGGCGTAGGTCATCTGTGAAAGGATGGGGGAGGGGGTTTGCATAAACTTTTGAGTCTGTTTTTGAACACATTACGAATACCTTTGCCTGCGAATTTTGAAATGAGTAGTAAGTCCCGATTAAGAAGAAAGCTCCAGTTTTATTTTCATAACCGTAGCTTATAAAAAGCAGTTTTTGTCAGAATATCAACGCTGATTTTCGCCTATTTACACTCCACGGCAACGAACTACATATGTGGGTATTCGAAGATAGCTGCATCCGTGGGGGGATTGACATCAACTTTAACTGGGGGATGCTCCTCGGTATGGGTTACTGTATACCCCCTTTGGTTCGTGCCCGTCCATCAGAAATATCCAAAAAGTGATTTGAACAATTTTCCCACTAAGTGATTTTAAAATTAAAAGTATCACGTCTTTTTATGTGATGTAATTCAATCAAAACTAATTCACCAAAAAATTACTTTTTATATTTCATTAAATTTTTGGAAAATGGGTGTTCAATTGTTTAAAGTTTTCCAAAAAAGTTCAAACTTTTATTACCAAAATTTTTTGTTGGAAAATATTTAGATTTAGCTTAAATAAAAAATGTTATTTTAAATACAGTTGAATTCGTGTGTATTAAACACTTTTTTTTTTGAAAATTAAGTGGCGTAATGCTCCATACGTGTGGTTTCTTGCAAATATTGTGGATTTATTTGTAAAATGACATTATTTCCTTTTTTATAGCAATATTTGAGTGATGAAGAGCTACATGACTCAATGGATAGTGTGTTTAGTAAACAAAACGTATGGTAATGCATGACATGAGTAGCAATGCCTTATTTGCTCCTAAAGAAAACTTTTATAGAGGAAGAACATTTTTATTCTTCTCTCATCGTCCCACACAGTGTTGCCAGTATTGGGGATTCTTCCCCAAATCGGGATATTTTTTGTGGATGGGGACAAAATTTTTGAGTTGTACACTTGGGGGTTTTTGTGAGGAATTCTGGTCAGTATAACAAATCAGACTAGACTAGACTAGAAGTGCCCATATGTAATAGGTACTTTTAGTTAAATGTGGTATCACAATGGACTGAATAGTCTAAGTGAGCCTGAAATTTAATCGGACTGCCACTTTAACCTAACCTAACCTAACCTAACCTAACCTATAACAAATCAGGTTTTGAATTATGGTTTAAGCCTAGTACCAAGATCACGTTTTCGCACGAAAAACTGTTATACTCCATATAAAAAACGTTAGCGCGGAATAAATGCGAAATCTTTGTTTTGAGCATTTTAAAGCCATTATTTCGCATAAATAAGGTAACATCCCTGGGTTTGAGACCCTATTTACGGAGATAGATGAAGATATTCGTTTTTCGCAGAAACGAACTTAGTACTAAGCATTTTATGAAATTCTTTACTTCTACATGCTTAAAAAAGGGGGCTTAAAGAAGTTCAGAGAATCTTCAAAATATGAAAAACAAAAACTTTCTACTCCAAGAGCAACTTTACAATTTACTTTATTTCTAAGAAATTGTTTTCTATTGAGAAATTATTTCGTAAGGACTTGCGTCGAAGTGTTGGCCCCTCATCTGCATACATCACTGATTTGGAAAATATATATCAAACATATATAATAGAGTTCATATCGGGGAAAGCCTTTCAATCGATCACCCAATTTTATTTCTTAGCTATTCAACTATTTTTTTTATTCATAACTGCACATGTTGACCCAACTCCTATTTGTATTTCTCGAGCCTATAGAAGACGATTTGAATAAGACACAAATTCGATGACTCTTTATACCAATTAATTCTGATGAGGGATTGTATCAGATAATATTTTGAGCACCCGTCTCATTTTTTTGATTTTGAAATCTTAATCTTATTGTAAGTCGCAAACTGGTATAACAAAAATTGCATATTTTTTAAAATTTTTAGATTATGACGGATTTTTTACAGCAGAACCTATTCTTTTTTACAAAAAATTTGCCAAAACTGTATCGGGGATTTTTGTGGGGAATTTTAAATTAAATTGGGAATTTTTGGGGATGAAAGCGTCTTATTTTGGGGACAAGATTCCGAAAAATACTGACAACACTGGTCTCACACATGTTTGGTTGTATTGTGTGAGAGTTTCTATATTGATAACTTAAAAACCCTATCTGCTCGATACGTCCTAATGTGCCCATAAGCATATTCACTTGTGTGCTTTTGCCTGTGTATTTGTGAGTGTAGTTGAATGTATTGATATAACAAAGTTAACTCTCCCACGAGCATGGACATGTCCAGCTAATAACCCTCAACAGTCTCATAAATACGAAAAATGCAAATTTCATTTTTGGTCAATGAGTATCAACTATTACTGATGCATCTCCTTCATGCCAAAGCAGTGTTGCCAACTCCCCAAGGCCAAAAAGCACCAAAAATATATTATAAATTCTAACATACCAGCTTCCGCCACAAAATCGAAAATTAAATGCTCTACTAAAAAAAAAAAAAAAACTTCCGAAGATGTATTATAGAACTTTTGTGCATTGAATTTTAAGAAGTTTAGGTGGGTATTAAGATCGAGTTTAGCTGTTAAAATAGTCATTTTTCACAATTACTTTTCTTTAATAATTAATTTTAAGGAATACAAACTTTGTGAAAATTTTCTTTTAACTATTCCCCATCAAGTCATAATAAAATTTGCAGCAAATATGCATAATTTTATGCCTTTTTCCTGATATAGTTTTCGCCTTAGCGGCAAAACTCGAACATTTTGATCAGTGATGTTTTTCAACTTTCAAAATATTAATATATGGAAGGAGTCTATTGCTTATTTCAGTTGTGCGTGCTTTTGTGAATTTAATACAAACGTTTTTAATGACATCTTTACCAAATTCACAAATTCGACACTCATCGCTCGACTTTCCTACAGAATACCCTAAATAACAATATTAATTAAAAAATAATCAATACCAACTTCATTACAATCAAATTCTATATTTGGCAATAAATTTGATTTTCTTCGGCTCTTGAAAGTCTAATCAAAATTTTTGTATCAATTAAACTTAATACTGTTCAAAATAAAAAAGCACCAAAAGCACTAAATGAAAATGCCAGAAAGCACCAAGTTGGTGCTTTTTTTGAAAAGGCACCAAAAAGGCAATTTGGTGCTTTTTAGAAATCAAAAAACACTAAATTTGGTGCTAAAAGCACCAAATTGGCAACACTGTGCCAAAGTTACTTGCTTTTGTTGTCATGTTCAACTGTTCTCTGAGATGCGCTCTTCTAAACTTCACCATTAAACTGAGATGACTGAGTCATCGACAGCTACTACTAGGAGAATTGGCTTGGAATGCGAGTTATACAATAGTAAGTGTATCCTGCCTGGCATGTATTGTTATGGGAGAGATTTGATTGGTTGTGTGCCATTTTATGAAGAGCATGGGTCTTTGGGCATGCTGCACAATCGGTTGAGCTTTAATTTTTTGGAATCGCCGATTTGAAGCTTCATATTCTTTCATATCGAAATTAAATACTGATTGCCAATTCAACTGTTTAATTTCGCTCGTTGATATCGGTTTAGATGGATTTGATAAATGGGGTGCATGTAGCTTCTACCATTCTTCCTCAATATACCGGAAAACTAAGTATTATGTGTATCCTGTGAATTAAATCGGAGAAATTAAGTATTTTCACGAAATCCACCAAAAAATTATATACTAAATAATGAAATTGTTTCACGAACCATTATCCTTCTTCCCTATGAAATAAGTAACCTCCCCCACGTTGTCCGTAAATTTCAAGTAATGTTTTTAAATTTTAAGTTTAGTTCTTTTCTCTACACTTAAAACATTGGGCAAAGGGACAATACCCATCCCTTGCCTCGAAAAATATAGGAGCGTATTTTTTTCTAGATTCCATCCTCAACATTCCCTGAAAGTAGCAAGGAACTCGGACAACTTTTCTTCAGTTTTCAAAATATAGGGCTAGGGGAAGGCTCTATCCCTATCAAATATGAAAAAAAAACAGGTACACGCTCACAAAAAATCGCTTCTGTAACATATACTCCCAAACATATTTTGCTTCAAGCATATTCATTTTTGGCTATTGCCCAAACATTTATATGTTTGATCTCTTCCAATATATAATATGTTTGAAAGCATATTGGTCTAAACAATATATGTTTGGGTAGTCAATTTCCAAACATTTTGTATTTTTGCATCCAAATTCAATAATGTTGTCTTCCAAAACACAATATGTTATTATGTGAACATATAATATGTTTGGAAGCATTTTGCACCCAAAAATATTATATGCTTAAAAAAACAAACAATATTGTGCTCAAAATTTTATTTATTTACTTATATATTTACAATCATAATGAATTATGAAAATAAACAGGTAATATAGGTGCTAACAACATAGGTTTTCGACCTGAATGCTCAAAATTTTGTTTCTGCCCAATTGTATATTCCCCCACATCTTTCTCACTTCCACGAGATTTTTTAGTTCTTAGCACCTTTTTCTGTAATACAAACATTGTAGAAGAAATTATTCAATTGTATGATTTTTTATTTTTATTTTAATTTTACCTTTTGCCGGACGGGGATTCGAACAGCGGACCACACAGTTTGTAAGGATCAAAGAAGTAGCTGATCAATTGCCCAAGGAAAAATAAAATGTTAATTTTGTAATAACAAGCAACAACCACCAACTTAATTCAATATCGCTCCCTGTTAAATAGCGCTCCAAGCTACTAAACACATATATGTTTATAGGCTATTTCTAAATTAATATATGTTTGCATCCAAGCATATTATATTTAAAAACATTTTATGTCCCAAACATAATATGTTCTAACATATTAACATATATGTTCCAAACATGTTATGCTAGTTTATGAACATTATATGCTTGCACTCAAAAATATTGTGTTTAAAAATTTGTGTTCCAAACATATAATGTTTATAGCCAAACATATGAAAAACAGTCTTTTTCATCCGTGTAGACACTATTAATTTCTTAACCTCCCCCTTTCCTCTTTAAATTTCAAGTAAATAGGAGAAGTTTAGTTTTTTTCGCTATACATAAAAACGACTCAACTTGGGAGAAATGATTCTCGTGTGTAATTTCCATAAGAAATTAGCATATAAGACCCAAATTGAATCACCTCACCCAGCCAGATCTTACTAGAGACTATGGAAATGTGGATTAGCCAACACTGAAACATATGTATAGTCTGGCTTGTAAGCATTTTCTTTTCAATAGCATAATAATACCAATTCCTTCATTTTCATGTCCAATTAGCTCGCATTTAAAATTGTAATTAATGTAAAGTAATCGATTTGGACGAAAAACCAGCCTGCTTTGATATCAGGCTAACATAAAAAAAAATTTATATTTTATTTTACGTATCTGTATGGCAAGTCGCCGTTTCATGATTCATTACAAGTAAGTACACCGAAAGAATTTTCTTCGTAAAAAGAACGAAAAATTTCGTTAAAAGTACGAAATTTGTCATTGTTTTACAACCAAAGAAACTTTTCATTAAAAGTACGAAATATTTCGTACTTTTTACGAAGAAATGTTCTTCCAAAATTTTCGTACTTTGTAAGAAAAAAATTCGTACTTTTTATGAAGAATCTTCGTACTTTTTATGAAAAATCTTCGTACTTTTTATGAAACAATTTCGTTCTTTTTATGAAAATGTTTCGTACTTTTTATGAAAAACTTTCGTAGTTTTTATGAAAAATGTTCGTACTTTTTATGAAAAACTTTCGTACTTTTTTTTTCCAAAAATGTTCGAACTTTTAGAAAAAAATTTACAGTCGAAAGTGCATTTGGTTGTAGTTACAAATGTGAAAAATGACATCACTACTTTACATCTTAAGTTTTTTAATAATTTTTAGTATTATTGCTTCACTTTTATTCATAGCGCTCTATCACCCAAATGAGAAGTAGCATAGACTTGCATAAAAAAATAGAATAAAGGAATACACTCAAGCTCATTATAAAAGACAATTTTATGTCGCGAACGGAAATTTTAAAACTACAATGAAACTTCTTCGTTATTTCAAAGAACATGTTTCGTACTTTTTATGAAGAAATTTTAACGCAGAATGTTTCGTAAAATATTCGTAAAAACTTCTTCACAAAATTCATGAAATATGAAGAAAGTTTCGTTAAAAGTACGAACTTTTTACGAAGAAAAGTTAATGTAGAATATTTCGTAGAAGTTTCGTATATTCGTAAAATGTTCTTCGTAAAATTTACGAAAATGAATGAAATTTTCGTTATTTTAATGAAGAATTCACGAAGAATAGTTAATGAAGAATTCTTCGTAAAATTAACGAAGAGAATTCTTTCGGTGTATCAATAAATTTTTTTGATTATAAGTAAATTTTATTTAAATTATGTCCTCATTCATGTGAACTAGATAACGCTCCACATATTAAAGAATTTCAATGTGTTTTTTCAAAATTTTTGATAATTCGAAATATTGTGGGTTCATTTTCCAATTACGACATTCCCATTGAAAGTTGAAAACACATGAATCGTTCGCAATCGATACACATACACATACACAAATATATACGGACGGTGGCTTACATTCCACCCAGAAATCGCAATGTTATCCTTAAACATATGCCTGCATATACATATCTGAGTTTAATGTGGACTTGAGCCATTGAACACCGAAAGAAGAGAACAATTCTCATATGGACAAATGTACAACTACTCCGAAAGACGCACCATAGCCATTAAATAAAAGTTCATATTTAGTTGTAGACCATGGTGGTGCTACCAATGTCCTTGTGTGGGCCTGAACCTGTAGTGTGGCAATGTTGTTACTGGTATTCCGATGACTGTGCTCCAAATAAACGTTGATGTGTCCATGTTGTGTCGTCCAAGAACTCGTACATTACATGGAAATATTCCTGTGAGCCATTATTATGGCACTTGGGTGTACAGAGGGCGCTACACAACAGCATGCCAAAGATTTTATGGTACATACTCGCCTCGTAATGTTAAGTAATGCAAACATAAATGTTTGCTTCGATTGGAACGATCCGATGGATTTAGGGTTGGTGGGGAGATGGGATAGATGGACGGGTGGGCTGTTACACATTAAATCGGTCTCGAAAGAACATAACAAGATGCACGAAGTGGAATAATATTTTCGCGCTTTTGAAATGAACTTATGCATGTACATTAGGTTGGAATGAAATTATTTTTTTGTGTACAAGTATCCTAGCGTTGGATAATTACTTTGCAAGTATCCCAGCGTTGGATAATTTGTCAGCCAATAGTTTTTGGTAAAAATGTATGAATTATGAAGTCGCGTTCATTTCTGTCGTTACAGTTATTTATTTTTGATTAAATAAACACAAATTTATACCATCCACCAGGGAAGAAAAAGTAAGATTGTTGAAAAAATGTTTAACTAAATTATATGATACTGTTAAATGACCACGTTTAGTACAATTGTTTTGGACTAAAAATTATATGTTTGAAACTCAAAGTTTTAGCACATTTTTTTAAGTGCAAACATATCATATTCATGAACTGTCGCAACATGTGTTCGACATAAAAATACACACAAAAAAAAAATTCATTAAAAGTTTTTTTTCTAACAGTGTAGGCCTAGGTGAAACCTAATTTGCTTGAATAATACATACAACATTTTGTTTGGACCAATCCTGAAAATATATATGCTTGAAGCAAAATATGTTTGGGGTATATGTTACAGAAGCGAATTTTTGGGGGTGTATATATTATACATCATTTCAGTTGCTGGTTGGGAATATTTCGCACCGTGAGGGAATGCATTGTAGTTAAAAAATGTCCTTAGGACTATACATTCTTAACAAATTTTCGAATTTAGTAATATTATGTCCATTAGTGGGTAGAATTTAATTAGGTGTAGTAAGCAAGTTATGTTTGTCACGCACGCAGAGAAGGAATGTGATAACCTCCTGGAGCAAAATGTTAGTGTTTGATGGGGAGAAAACAGCATTTTTCTCGCAAACATATTGTTGTCTCACCAAACATAAAATGATTGTCGAAATTAGACACATAAAATAACATGATTGAGACACACATGTTACATATTCACCGTGGTGATAATCCTTCTCTATGTGTGGCAAATTGCAATTGTTGGAATTTGGAATCCAAATAAATGACTTATTGCGACTAAGAGATTCCTTACTGGCTAATACGAGCGTAATCCGATCAGTACTAAGTAAAAAATGCAATAGTGAAGACTTGCAATAGTGAAGACTTTTTAACATAACCTCCTTTCCTCCCTCTAAAATTAGTTTTTCTTAATACCTGCCAAAAAAGTTTCCATGGCAACGATGACCTCCACGTTCGATTTATGTTTGGGCACATCGAACGAGCTTTTTTCTTTAAGGTACGCACTACGTACGGGTTTCAAATTGAAAATCACTTTATTTCGCGGTTACTTTTTCTAAAATAATACCGACCCTTATAAGCAAAAAGGCGCACGGGCTCAAAATACAAAATTTTGCAAAAAAAATTTTCAAAATTCGATATATATTTGTGGACTTTACAACTTTTTATCTAAAGCACAGGATTCGTAGAATTTTGTAGGGAATGTAGTTAAGAAGAAAAATTACGAATCCACTCAAAAACAGAACTTCTAGGTTAAAAATACTGACCCCACTTTGTAAAAATTTTGCAAAAAAATAGATTGTAGGGCCCATATCTTGCAAACGGTAAAAGATAATTGCACACGCACGCTAACTTTTTGGTAGAGCTTTACAGGTTCTATCCAGCAAGGAAAAATCATCGAAATCGGTTCAAAATTTACAGCTAAAACAAAATTTCATGCCCCCGAGATGACCAACTTTCAACGCCTACAGGTCAGCCCGTGGCCCCACTAGGGACCCACAAATTGGCAAACTTAGAGGAAAACACTTCAGCTTTCACACTAAGCTGAACTGTTTTTATCCGTTCAAAAGTTACAGAATTATTTCCAAAGTTAGCGAAATCGATTATATCCAAGATGATATGTGCGAAATGTCTAATTTTTCAGGAAATTTCAGGAAAAATTGTTAGCAAATTTAAAAAAGTAAATCTGTAGAATACAATTATTTCAATGGGATATTAAAAATGGTCAAAACTCTACTTCATCGATAATGTAGCGAAAGCATGGAGGGATATTTTCGACCAAGCAAACACAGACAAATAATGTTTTCAATAAATACAATCCAGTAATACATACGGAGTCAAACTAAAGAAAACACAAATCGAGCTTGCATAGGATTTTGTTTTGGAAGAACTCGATTGAACGGATTTAACATCGTTTTTGATTATCCACCGATTCGGAATCGCAAATCCCAAGAATTTTTTTATCTTCTAAGAAAAAATCTAGAAAATAGAATAATTTTAGAAAAAAAGATGTCACGCCGATTTCACAAAAATAAGTAAATAATTTTCGACAAATTCAAGAAAAGTTATTAGACGAAATTATTATATCTCACTTATTGAAGAAAATTTCGTAGTTTGAAGGAAAAAATTGGAGTTCACAATTACAAAAATGTCTTTAGTGTCAAATGAAAATTTTGGTGTTTGCTATTCCGAATATTGCAACATGAGGGTACGAGGGAAGCTCGGAAACTTCTTAGCCTAGCACAAAAAGCGCGGTAAAAACGAAAAAAGGAAAGTGTTTTGGAAACTTCCATCTCTGTTATGGACACATGTCAAATTTGGTTTCGATCTGGCAACTCCCTCATATAGAAACAGTTGTTCAAAAAAGACGTATCCGCAATTTTTTTACAATGGAAAAATGCTCCTTCATATGCAACAGTAAAAAATTGGGTTGCTGAATTTAAACGTGGTCGTACAAGCATTGAAGATGAGCCACGTCCAAAAACAGCAACAAAAACAGAAATTGTAGCCATAGTGCATGACATGGTATTAAATGATCGACGAATAAAAGTGCGTGAAATTGCTAATATCATGGGCATCTCAAATGATCGAGTCCATTTAATTTTGCATGAAGAACTACAGATGGGTGCCGCATTTGATAAATGGGTTTTAATGGATTTTAAGCGTCGTTTCATAACTGTTGACAAGACATGGATCCACCACTATACTCCAGAGACAAAAGAACAATCCAAACAATGGACTGAAGCTGGAGGAAGTGCCCCAAAGAAGGTAAAAACAATTCAATCGGCTGGTAAGGTTATGGCAACGGTGTTCTGGGACTTCAAAGGTATTTTATTGATGGACTATCTGCAAAAGGGTAAAGCAATAAATTTAGAGTACTATTGCAACCTTTTGGATCAGTTAAATGTACAAATTCGAGAAAAACGTCGTGGCTTACAACACAAAAATAATTTTTCATCAAGACAACGCACCAGCGCACAAGAGTGTTTTAACAATGGCTAAAATCAACGAATTAAAGTACGATTTGTTTGACCACCCACCTTATTCTCCTGATTTAGCTCCCAGTGACTTTTACTTGTTCCCAAATCTAAAAAAAAATCCTTGCTGGCAAGTGTTTTACCTCAAATGAAGATGCAATTACAGTTGTAAACCACTACACCCAGAAAAAAGTGCCTTCGAAACTAAAGGAAAAATGTTTATCAATTTAGTTTATACATTCTATTTCCATTAAGTTAAATTTTTGTTGGAAATAATAAAATTTACTTGTTTCAGTAAAAAAATCCTCAAAATGAAAGCAGTTAGGAATAGTTCATTAACTAGAATAAGGCATGGAATTTTACTAATACTGTTTTCTTCACTGGCTATAAGAATTTACTAGTGAACAAGAAAATTTTATTCACTGATAACAAAGCATTCGTAAAAATAAACAAAAACCGAACTAAAACCAAGTTTCCTCAAATTTAGTAAAATGTCTTATAAAACGATAACACTGAATTCCTTTATTATAGAAAGCTTATCATACATACGGATAACACTTGGCATAGAAAAATATTTTAGTTCATTCGTACTAAGAAGTATTCAATCCTTTCAAAATTTAAGGAAACACACTTGTTAGAATATAGGAAATTTTCCTATATTTCTTTTATATACCTGTAATCGATACCTGTCATCGATGTAATCGATATGTTTGCGCGTGGGTTGTTTTTTTAGTTGGAATCGCGTTGTTATTGTATACAGAGAGATTGTTAAAAAATAATATAGTAAAATAATATAATAAATAACAAATAAAGTATTTGTTATTTTAAATTAGTGAGATAATTTTTCGTTTTTTTTTTCAAAATTATTGAACATAAATAACAAACAATAAGTCTATCAATGTTCGTGATGGTGTATAAAGAAAGAAAACAGCAACAGAATAACAACCCCTCCATTCGTGTTCATTTTGGAATCTTCAATTATCAGGTAACATTCATACAGTGACGCTAACCTTTTGTGAAAAAATTGGTTTTTATATTTGTAGGTATTAAAATTGTAAAAGGAGGGCAACATCGTTACGCAGCATCTTATTAAAAGTGAAAGGAACAAGAAGAAAAGCATTACGTTTTACAGTTGGTAACTTTACATGGAAATTGGAAATAGTGAAATAATAAACTAATATTTCAAGGCCAGTCGATGCTGTTAATTCTTAATAAATATATTTAATATATTAATAAAACATGTCTTTTATTGAAGAAAAAATTGCTTGTATAAATACATAAAATTGTATTTAAAAACGAAGGTAAGCAGTTTTAATTTTAAGTAAAAAGTTTACCACAAATATGTAAGATTTGTCCAAATGAATGAAAAAAGTTCAATAAAATCATTCCATATATGAATTCAATTCAATTAAATTTTTTCATTCTGTAGTATAGTGGTACATAAATATAGGAAAATGTTAACTAATATATGGAATGCATTTCATCAAATTTTTACGAAAATAAATTTCTACGTTCAAACAAATAAAAAATGTCTTTGGTGCTATACGAAGTTCAACTTTCTTCACAATGAGTTCATTTTAACTTAAAGAAGTGGTCACTTTTTTCTGGGTGTATTTTGAAGACCTTGAGGAAAACTATTTTAATCAAGGGATAGAATTGCTAGAAAAGCGTTGGACTAAGTGTATTGAAGTTTCTGGAGATTATATTGAAAAATAAAAATATTTTTGAAAAACTAACTATTCTCTTTCATTGATAGGCTAAGAAGTTTCCCAACCGCCCTCGTATATGTTTTTTAAAAAAGACAAAAAATCCTTACTCTGGAGCATGGCTGAAAGCCGTCAAAAGTCTTTATTTGAGCTTATTATTGAAGCAATTAGTATAAGAAGCTATTTTCTTGAATTGGTCACATGTATATGAGGATAAAGGAACAAATTAGGTCTTGTCAGATCTAAAAATTGTTATAAACCAAAATTGAGATTTTTGTGAAGAAGATGACAAAGATTCCCAAGATGAGGGTGAAGTAAAAAAATATTTGGTAATATATATTAACTGTATAACTTAGAATTTAATATTATTTTAAAGTTTATACATAAATAAAAATTAAAAAATGCTTATAAGAAGAAAATGAGACTAGAAAATTTAAAAAATTACATAATTTATTTTATTTAAATGTAGATTTTCTACGTTATGTTTTGCGACTTACGTATTATTTTGTCGTAACATACATGCATTGCGCAAAAGTCACAGTTTGCGACAGGCCAACCATGCTCGCAATGAAAAGGGGATTACTTATAACAACTTCAAGCGAAAACGACAGTGGTGCAAATGAGGTGGCCCAAGTCAGGAATTACGGCTAGGAAGATTTTACTATGTGTTTGGTGATATTAATAGGGAATTATCTACATTCATCAAAATTCCTGTCGCAGCAATGGTGTTCGGAACCCTACAAGGAAACTAGAGAAATTCAATCTGGAACATGAGCATCACTCTCCTCTTTTGACTTTTCTATCTATTAAAAGGCATATACACGCAAAAAAATAATTCTTTCCTCCCAAACGAAATTTTAGACAAAGTTCGTTTCTCATTTACTTTTTGCTTTAAGGAAGTTTATTTGGAAGAAGATAAACGTTTATTTTTTTCCAGGATGTAAAAACAATTTCATAAAGACTAACTCAAAAACAAATCTTTTCTGACTAATTGCATTTTCTCTCACATCTTTCTCACTTCCACGAGGTTTTTTAGTTCTTAGCACCTTTTTCTGTAATACAAACAATGCAGAAGAAATTATTCGGTTTTATAAACTTTTTAAATTTTTCCTTTCGCCTGGACGGAGAATCGAACCGCGGACCATGCAATTTGTAAACCAACACACTACCCACTGAGCAATTATCCCTATAAGTTTTAAACAAACTTTATTTAGTTGAGCGCCGTGGAGCAGTGGTTGAGTTCGAACCCAGCTTGGGCCGAACACCAACAAGTTTTTTTTTACATATATTCCAGAAATGTTCGGAAGATTCCGAAAAGGTGTTCAACATTACATACTACTATATTAAATTTTTATGAAACTGTAAAATGTGTCTTATTAAAGACTTAAAGTCAGAAAAGAACAGAGCTTGTTCTTCTTGTTTTTTTTTATTGGAAAAATAAAAATTTTGTAACAAACTATTTTTTTTTTTTGGTGATAAAAGTTTAAAATTTTCGAAGAAATTCAAAAAAAACTCTAACGAAAAAAAAAACGTTTTCGGTACACGTTTTCCAAACGTTGCTTTTTCTTTGCGTGTATAACTCGTAACTTAAATAGTATAAAACACACACAAAATCGTATTATGCCGCTATTTCATATTCAAAACTGAAGTACATTGCGATTATTTGCCATTAGGTTTCTGTTCGTTCTGTAAGAAAACATTGCATTTCATGGATATATCCTATTTTAGCTTCGGAGGCTACAACCCAAATATTTAGTTTAATACTTTATCACCATCATAGACATTCTCTAGAGTTCTCTTATACACACATACCATCACATCCATTCATGCATGCATACTCATCCATCCTTATGTTCGTTCGGACAAAGACAGAATGAAAGAATTCTTCATGTTCTTCAGAGCAGTGGTAGCATACGGCAGTACTTTGGTTGTCATTGTATTGCCTCTTGCTACTGTGTCATTGTCGACTCTCGTCGCTGCTCGTATGAGTATAGAGCCATTTGGTTTATTCTCCCTTTAGTCTCTAGAGTGTTGTATAATGTTCTGGAGGGAAATGAGACTGTGTGATAAGTTTTGGGGATCCGAAAATTGTCTTTTTTACTCTTAATTCCCACGGAGTATCCAAAGTTATATGAATATTTTCCTATATTGCAAGTAAATGTGTGTGTGTGTATATATATGAGGCATTTGCTTATGTGTGTTGGCGGTGATATCGCTATGAATGAGTTAAATGTAATGCTGCATAATTTTGCTCTGAAGTATGAGAAGTCGGTCAAGAAAGATATTCCATGAAGTATTGGAAGTATGTTTCGTTAACTCCGTTATTATAAGTAATAAGCACATATCAATTTCACTGCAACCATGTTCGACATATGTAGTGGGCTCTATCTATGAATTACGTAGCCGTTAAGGAACATTTAATGTTCGCAACGAGAAATATATGCAACTTTTTAATGTATATGCTAATGAGAAAAATTATTAAGAACAAGCAAGGTAACAAAAGGTAGAATACTCAAAGACCGAGTGGTTTATAGGTACCGTGCGGCCGAAGGCAAACGAGGAATATCTATGAGTCGTATTTTCAATCGATCCACCGTCCAAAAATAAAATTTCGCGCTTTAAACATGCACTGAAAAAACAGTGAACCCTTTTCCATTGCAAAATGAACTAAACTGTAGTAATATTGACCATGATTTAGCCCTTAAGATTTTTTTCAACTTGTCTAGTTTATAATTCTCTTAAATTTTAGTTAATCTATAACATTGTATTTTAGTTCATTTTTACAACACCATAAGATTTATATACCCCTACCAAGTTAAAAAGTCAGTATTATTTTGGTTTATCTGCTTATTTTTTGGGAAACCCGATAATAAAAA
Source organism: Haematobia irritans (assembly GCF_050003625.1). NCBI lineage: Eukaryota > Metazoa > Arthropoda > Insecta > Diptera > Muscidae > Haematobia > Haematobia irritans. Next base: position 65,021,069 of record NC_134401.1, on the reverse strand, counting down.
GTGGTTAACAGTCTCCTTAAAATGTCGACGACTAAACTATTTTTAAATCAATCATTCCACAGTACAGAGAAATTAAATAATTAAAGGATCAACAACCCGTTTTACTATTATGAAAATTTTCATACATTAAAATTCAACTTTCTTTAAGCAAAATTACTTTATTATAAAAACTTATGATGAGAGTTCTTAATACAATGTTTTTGTGAACAAAAATTATGACCACGTGGAAAAAGAAAATAGTTTATTTTAACTGGCTATTTGGACATTTTGACTTTTCCTTAGTTTTTTATTCATCGTTAGTATATTCACATATCTTGCTGAAAAAAATGGAAGGAATAATGAAAATTGTTAAAAATTAACATGTAATAAAATATATTTTTTAATCTCTTTAAATTAGCTTGTAACTTACCATATTTGGGGGCATTTTATTAAATTGTGTAAGGAATTCAACTTTTCTTAGATAAACGTACCACATAAAGTTTGTACCTGAAACAATTAGAGAAATAATGAATTAAGTAATATATTAACTCATAAAACTGTGTTGTTATCGAAGTGAAGGACATAATACAATAAATATTCTTGTCAAAAGAAAGCCAAAGTTTTAATATAAAACTTACCAATTCTCTATTAAATTGTACGCTGAGGTTAAAAAGTTATCGAAATTCATTTGGGGATACTCTGAAATTAAATATTTATTTTTTACATTAAATAGAAAACATTAAATTGGTTTCCAAAAATCTAGTTAAAGAAATAATATGCATAAAAAAACTAAATATTCTGGTTAAAAGAATGTTAAAGAAAGCTTACCAATTCATAAAAATGTTTCCAAATTGTTATTCTGAAATTAAATATTTGTTTTTTACAATAAAAATATTAAATTTGTTTCCAAAAATATTTGGTTATTGTAATACTAAAATAAGGTATTAAAAACATGTAATTTTGATAATAAAAAGGTCATAAAAATTTAAATATTGTAGTGAAAAGAAAGCCAAATTTTAAAAGAAAATTTACCACTTCTCTATTAAATTATACGCTGAGGAGGAATATAAAAATATGCCCGAATCCATCTTGGGGTTGCTCTGAAATTAAATATTTTTTTACAACAAAGAAAAACATTAAACTAGTTTAAAAAAAAATAATAATAATTAGCAAATAATGATATAAATAAAAAATATCCTTTTTAAAAGAAAACCACATTTTAAAAAGAATACTTACCAATTTATGATTAAACTATATGCTGAGGTGTAACAAAAATTTTCCAAAAATATTTGATTAAAGTAATACTAAAATAAGGTATTAAAACCTGTAATTTTTGACAATAAAAATGTCATTAAAACGTAAATATTCTAGTGAGAAGAAAGCCAATTTTTAAAAGAAAACTTACCACTTCTCTATTAAATTATACGCTGAGGAGAAATATAAAAATTTGCCCGAATCCATCTGGGGTTGCTCTTAACTTAGATATTTTTTTACAACAAAGAAAAACATGAAACTTGTTAAAAAAAAATAATAATAATAATTAGCAAATAATAATATACATAAAGAATATTATTTTTTAAAAGAAAACCACATTGAAAAAGAACTCTTACCTATTTATAATTAAACTATACGCTGAGGTGTAACAAACAATTTTCCAAATTCATCTGGAGTTACTCTGAAATTGAATATTTATTTTTTACATTGAATAATAAAAATTAGATAAAACAATTTCAATATACTTTCCATTTCAGCATTTTTCCTAAATATTGAACATTCTTAATAACTTTTTTCTAAGCTACCGATCATCACTTCGCCATCGTACATCTCATCGCTAAAATATTAATAACTTTCATGTCAAAGTTTTAATAAACAAACACCAATATATGTCTAAAAAAACCAAAATATTCCATACCTTTATATTCCCTTGTCACATACTTGCTAAAAAGATGCAACAGCCCACGCCAACGCCAACTATATAACTGAAGCATGCCAAACAAAACCAAGCAAACCCAAAACATTCCTACAACAACAAAAACCCATGTGCCTTCATTGAAAACAACACCTCATCCAGACAAATAAACCATTCGCTAATAATAAACACACACACAAACCACTGAAAGAACAAAAACAACCCCACGCTCAGATATACACAAGATCCCCATCACTCGCTACCATTTCTCATTATAGCATTGCATGCTCTCACTCTCAAAAAAAAAATCAAGAAACATCATCTTTACATTAAACATATTCCTCTTTGACGAGAAAGATCTCTGTACTATGCATTAGTTCATCGCATCTGTCCACAATTTACTCTAAAAACAATACTCTTAAATGCATATCAGTATACGAACGATGAAACGTTTAACTTAAAATTAGCAAAAACTTCATGAAATGATATCTACCCATTTTTGACGAAAATGTCTATAAATTTAATTACATGTGAACTAAAATAATTTCAATGGGAAATTTTTTACCAACAATTATTAACCATAGGAATTGTCAGTAAGAAATTGCTATCCACTTTCAAGTTCATTTTTCGTAAAAAAATATTTTCTCATACAAAAAAATCTTATGGTAAATTGCACTTATTATTTAGAAAATACTTTACATTTCACAAGTAGTTTTATAGCATGACAAACGAATTTTTAACTACCAGTTAAGAAATTTTTTAAGGAAATTTCCATCGTATTTTGTAGGCCATGAACTAAACGATTGCTACTTAGAATTTGTAAAATTTCCTTTCGAGTAGTTAATTTTCGTTGAAGATACGAAAAATGAACTAAAATTCTGGAAAATTCTTGTAATAAATTATTGTAAAAATCTTCTTAAATTTACGAGACACTTTTTTTTCTGTGTGTTAAAGGTGATCTCTCTCTCCTTGTAGTTTATCAAACGCAATTTAATCTATTAACGCCCAAAATGAAACTGCCGGACGAAATTTGATTTTATGGGTTTTTGTTAACTTAGCAATGACTAAATAAAAAGATTTAAATAAAAAACTGACACATTTTAGAAAAAAGGATGTCCCCATGTGGGGACATTGGGCAGATCAAGAATGAAATTCTCCAAAAATCTCAATTACCTGGTAGTATAATTTTAAACTTTTTAATACACTAAACTTAGCAGTTTTATTTACACACAATAGGGATATTATATAAATTCGAATAATTATAGATTTTAGATCACTTGGTGCACATAAAACTATGGAAAGTATTTTACGAAAGTTTTCCAAATAATAACAATAATATAACGCACTGAATATGACACTTGTTTATCAAATGCGACCAAGTGTCATTGTTTATAGATCAGATGAAGTAACATATAAAGATGTCATACGTGTAATTAAAATTACAAGAATAACGGGTAACTCATGGTTTTTTGACTTTGAACAGGTGTCCTCATATGGGGACAGAGGGCGGTAATGGGTTAAATCCGATTTATCGAAAAAAAATTGATATAAAGCTGATGTAGATACGGGAATCTACATTTTTGAGATTCCTATTCACACCGGAGTTCCAGAATTACTTGGCTGACAGATGTTATTATTGTCTTATTGTATAAACATTACTCGTCCCATCTTTCCGTTAATCTCATCCCCATATCTGATTTTGATTTCATTGAAACTAAATTGGAAATATGTTTTCTCATCATCTAGAATTAACATCACCAGTCTACAAATAATTGCTAAAGCATCGGAGACCAAAATGTTTCATATCCAAATTCGTTTATTGGGCGCATTTTATATATCAACCAATGGCAATGGAGTGTAAATGGAAAACCATATGTGGATCCATACAGAGTTCATGGAGATATAAATATCCAATGTGAAGACTTACTTCAACCCACAAATGAAGGTTTTCTTTAACATCGATACACAAAGAGAAAAGTGTGTGTTTATATGTGTGCTTGCGTTCAGTGTATTTGGTGTCCTTTGGGAACGACCTTGGTGAGAATAAAAAATTACACATTGCCATACAAGCAGTCGTTTCGAAAGCATATGAGTAAGTGCAAGAACATATTTGGGTACAGCACGCAACACAAGTATACCCACATTAAAGATGATTTATTAAAAAAAAAGTTATAGAATTTGTATTGTATATAGATTTATTTTAAATATGTATTTAACTAAAATTAGGACCCTTTCCTTCATATAATTTACCTTCAATTAACATAGTTATGTATAGTTTCTTTTGATTTTGTCGATTAAACAGCTACAAGAGTAGCTTAACCAATAGATGAAAAATGTTTGTCCAATTGACTAGAGCAAAACCCTTTAGACTGCTTTTAATTCCGACATGTACTACGTGTTTTGTATCAAATAGAGTACCTTAGGTTAGGTGCATAGATAGCAATCACAGTTTTAGTTGGGCATACAAAATGTTTAATTAACAAATTAATTGATTTAATTTCAAAATTTCAATTAAGTTTTTAATTGATTCAATCAAAAATTTAATTGCTGTTGATTTGAAAACTCAATCAGTTTTGTAAATGATTCAATTAATTACACTAGTTTGCACTGAAAATTTACATTTGATGAGAGGTTACTTTTCTTATGTATTTTGATCTGCTGAATTCGAAAAAATTTAAAAAAAAATTATGGAACAGGTTATGAGATATCCCGTTATTTTTAGTTTTTCCGCTCTTTTTTCACTAAACAAATTATGTCTTGTGTTAGAAATGCCCGATTACATCGTTATTGGTAATTAAATGAAAGGTGTTAAGATGACGAATAGTCGTGTATAATTGGATCTGTGATAAGTTAAGTGGTTCAAAAACTATCGATGCAAAAAGGCAAATTTTCAAAAAAATCATGTTTTACAGTGACCCTTTTCCGCCGGAAAAGTACAAACCAGTGAAAGAACAAAAGTACAAACCAATGAAACGATGCAAAAAAGCAAATTTTCAAAAAAATCATGTTTTACAGTGACCCTTTTCCGCCGGAAAAGTACAAACCAGTGAGAAACAAATGTACATGAAAAAAAATTATTTTGTAAACTAGTGTTATGTAGTCAAACGTTAAAAATATCGACAATCGACACCGATTACATTAAATTGTTAATTGGAACAGTTAATTCTTAAAAAAACTGCGAACATTTTCACTCATTTTCTCCCCTAAAGGTGAGTACTATGTTCAGTTTTCAAGCTGAAAACCAGAGTAGTACTGACCTTAACTGTGTGTTCTTAGTTGTAAAAATTTTTGTATCAATTAATTTTTTAAATAAAGACGTAACTATTTACAATCAATTTATTAATGGACTTTGATTTCTTATTGTGATTAAAAAATTTATTATATCAATTAATTTTTAAACAAAAATTTTCAAAATGTCTATCATTGACCGAATTGACTTAATGTTTCTAGTTTTATTAAAAAGGTGATCAATTAATTTTTTAATTAAACAAGTTTTCAGCTTCAATTAAGAGATGAGATCGTTCAATTAGTGTTGGTAATAGATCTAATGTTGTGAACATCGGCGCAATCTATATATGTAAGAACTATCTGAATTAGATCGGCTAATTCATTTGTATTTTAAATTCGAAAAAAATGGTTAGTAAATGTGGGTATTATAGCCAAATTTCGTAAAATCGGGCGATACATATATATGGGAGCTGTATCTAAATCTGGACCTATTTTAATGAGTTTTTGCAGGTATAGTTTGTGTCATTGAATATCGTACCAACGTTGAGCATGATCGATTAATAAATAACGGAGATACTTATATATGGGCTATATATAAATCTGAACCGATTTTCATAATTTTTTGCAGGGTATAGTTAGTACTATACAATATTACATTGTACCAAATTTGGGCAAGATCGGTTAATAAATAAGGGTATTGTAGCAAATTTTGGAAAAATCGGGAGCAATATTTAAATCTAACCCGATTTCGATGAAATTTTGTATACTTGAAGGGTGCACTAAAAAATTATTTTGTGTTCACTTTGAGTGAATGATCGGTTAGTAAATAAGCGCAATACGACGATATGGGCACTATATCTTCTTTCTTCTTATCAATACCCGATTGTAGGTTTAACTAAATGAGAAGTGACCTCCTTTTTATAACCGAGTCCGAGAACCATACATCGGTATGGGTATAAAAACCGAATCACCATTCCTACGCGACCATTTAACTACTACAATTGTTTCCTGTTTGATACTTCCATTGGTTTAGTGTATACTACTATTTTACACAATATTTTTGTTTCGATTCAGAGAAGGGAAAAAGGACTACTGGGAACAAAAAGAAATAAGACTGCCAACAAACCTAGTTAAACATTTGCAAATATGAATGAGTATAGGGTTCATTCAAAGTAATCTGTGTGACATCAATGAGCTGCTACCAGCTCTGGCCAATGTCAGAAGAATAGGTGTGAATTTGGGTGGTTAAGGGTTTCTCAACGTCTTGAGACTCATTCAGCTCCTCATTGTATATGTTCATATGATGAAGGACACTTGTGTGAGAGGATGTGTGTGAGTCTGTGTATGTATGTGTATGGGAGTGTGAGTGCAAGTATTATTATTACTGCTGCCGGTTGCTGTTACTGGCAATGTCTGTGCTTCTGCCTTCAGTTGAGTGCTGTTCTGCAGCCATTGGAGTTGCTCATTTTTCCATTATTAATCCTTTGGGCATTGAACATGAGACAAAAGTAAAGTTTATCATATTTTGCGTATGTGACACCTTTTTGACGTGTTACAACAACATCTCCAACAACAACGGTAACATACACCATCAAAGAAAAGAGCAATGAATATAATAAATACTCTCTTGCCCTCGCCTCTCACGCTCTCACTTCCATGTCCTTAGTGTATAGGCACTCACCTCGAACTCTTTGAACGGACGGTACAATGTGTGGTTGGTGTTGTCAGGTGTAAAGGTAGAAGTACAACAACAGCAGAAAACAGAGTTTTAACATTTATTGGTACTCCCTTGGGGGTGGGTTCAGTCATTTTTTTCTTTTTGTTGTTATTATTTTAGAATATTTTAATAGTTCATTGAACACACATACTTTTGCTAACCAGCTTACAAACACACACACACAAGAACACTAGCCCAACAACACCAGTAGGATATTTTGTTGCTGTTAAATGCTCATGGGAAAACGCAATGCAACAATACAATGATGGGCAGTGGGTGTTGGGTGTTGGGATATGCGAAGTTTGTGCAGAAACGAATTTAAGTACGAATATTCCCATTGGATCAGTTTACCAACAGAGTAACGAATCGAATTAAAAGCATTGCAAATAGCCAGTCAGAGTGCAGGCTAGGCAACCAGTCTGTCAGCCAGCCATACAGCACCAATGCAGCGATGAGACAACGACAAATCTCGCAGGACATACAACCAGCACTAACAATGTATGAAGTTAATCCGTACTTAGAGGAGTCTGCCACAACCATTTCCCCCCCTAATACCCAACCGACATGGCATCAACATTTGGCACATTCAAATGCATGTGTCGGACGAGAAAGAAATGATGATGAATTTACTGGCGGGTAGAGACGATACAGGATACGCCAAAGACCAATGACTTTTGGGACCCTCATCCAGTTAGAACTGCACTCAATACTCACACACCGGGTTTTACGGAGAATGGTTATGTGGTCATCCATTTCATGAAGGACGCTTTCCGACCGATGAGCATTGGATTCACAATTAAATACAATATTACCACCTAAGCGTAATAGCCAGTTGATATTTCCCATGTCTCGTACATAAGCAAACCTTGTGTATATGTGATGGCAATTCCAGTAAATGAGTATATGAGTATGCCCGTAGAATGGATGTTAACCTTAATTGCAGAATGAAAAATGCAACCAATTCTTGGTTCCACTCTATGCTTGACCAATAAAAGTGAATAACCGATTTATGATCGTAGAGGGGAGTACATTCCTTAGTTGTAATTGTCGGCAAACCCAATTGAACGATTTGATAAACACTAATTATGGAAAGATGATTTGTTATTTTAAAAGATTGTATTTTAATGAGATTTGAGGTGGGAACCATAAGTTGATCGTAAAAGAAAAATAAATAATTAATGATTTTTTGTCAGTTCTTTATGTGGCATCTATTATAAAAACTCATTTTTGATATTATTATATAATAAAGAAAGCCACATTGCAAAAATGTTAATGCTTGTTAATGAAATCATGAACGGGCGTAACATTAGCATAACATAGCTTTGATGAATGTTATTTTGAAGGATTTGAAATGAATTCAAAAAATTCATCTTTGGTATTTTGATGTCCTTAAATATTTTGAAAAGTTAAACAGACTAACAACAATTGTTTGAGCAGAATGTAAAACCCGCGATTCAATCCTGAATTTGCGGACTGGCATATATATAAACAGAGATATATCACCAAAATATGTCCAATTAAAAATTTGATTGAAATTGAAAATAATCGATTAAAAAATTAACTGATACAATCAAATTAACCTTTTTAATTAAAATATTAATTGTCAAAAGTTTCTTTCTCTATTGTTAGATTTTTTTTATTGTTGGAATTTTGTTTTAATATCTTACTCGTTATGTCGATGTATTTTCTAAACTCTCTCAGACGCCATCTTGATTTCATTCTTTTTTTCTCTCTCTCTCTCTTTTAGTGGTAGAATGCTCGCCCCAAAAATAATTCATTTTATATATCTAATTTATTTTGTGTAAATTAATCTACTAAAAAATCGCCTAAATATTAAATGTCAACGAGTAGTGTTCAATAAAATGGAATGTTAAATGGAGGATTTAAATTTAAAAAAGTTATTTGAGAATCCTATATAAAACACTGATATAAACGTTTAATTTTTTACTTTTTCTATATCTTTTTTAAAATCAGTGTACCAACTTTGTCAGTGTCATTTTTTAGAAATTCTCAACGGTAACGCTTCTTCACGTTTTTCCACGTAGCGAATGCAATTTTCAAGGTTTTCTCACGAACAATGTTATTTTCTCATATATCGTCTACGCTTACCATCATATATCGTCTACGCTTTAGGTAATAATGCAGAGAAGTATCTTCCTCATAGGACTTGACCTTGCAGAAGTAAACAAGACTTCCATTTATTAGTAAATGGTTATTAAATTTGAATTTGGGAAGAAATATGGCTACATTTTGTAATTTAATTAAGGTTTGACTTTATTTTAAATACATTAAATTGATATAAAGTTCCATATTGGAAATATTTTGAAAACTGATTGGTTCTAGATGTCCTTCCTCTCCGACAATTTTATATCAGTAGCTCTTACATATTTCTCAGCTGTTGGTTTTCTATTATTATGAGAATCCCCATAGATTTAGAATTTGAATGCACAAAGTATGCGTATCAATTCAATAAACCATATCCTTCGGCATAGTACAGAGTGTTGCGCAAAAACTCCCATTGGATGAGTAAAGACATGTTGGTGATAAAATATGTAATGTAATTTTACAATCTATCTATCTACCCTAAGTATCCTGGCCTGCGAATGTGAAGAAATGGAAGATTTCATCTTTGAAATGATGATGACATAATAGAATCGGATTTTGGTGGCATTTGTAATTTTTGCGTCTGTGCTAATGGTCGAATCCAAGATACTTAACTATAAAGTGAGGAAAAATATGATCGGACGAGAAGTGGATTCACAAACACCTCGAATAGGCCAAAAGTCATGGTCTTTGGATGAGAATATGCGAATGAAACCTCTATTTGTAGGAAACATGAAGCCATTGGAGGGAGACTGGCCAAAACCATTGCAGTACCATCACATAGTCATCATTGCTCATAACCATCATTCTTGACATAACAGCGATGACGAGTATACAGCCTTATCCCCGAATCCTCGCCATGACATGAGCGCCATCATTATTGCAACAACGTCCATTGCTTCTCGACGTAGTATTCAAATTGTTCGATAAAAGTATTCCCACTTTGGTGCTGCTTATTTCAATGTGTACCCAGTGGCGGAATATTCTATTTAGAAGTTGAGTGTAGATTTTGTGGGACCTGCTCGTTCCATCTCATCTTCATATATATTTGGTACGGCATGTCATTTCGAGCGATATGTTAGGTTAAAGTGGCAACCCGATTTATTTTCAGGCTCACTTAGACTATTCAGTCCATTGTGATACCACATTAACTAAAAGTACCTACTACATATGGGCACTTCTAGTTTTAACTGCTGAACCTACTCGATTATTTTCTTCTGCTGAAAATAATCGTATGCTCCTAAAATTCGCTTAGGCCTTACACAAAATACAGGACACTCACACAAGAGGTGTTTAATTGATTCGTTTTCCTCCGCATCATGACAGCTCATGCAGTAGTATTATACTTCGCGCCAATAGTTTTTGCAAACTCGCCTATCAGGGAGCGACCCATTATAGCAGATATCAGTAGTGATATCTGATGTGTTGAAAACACTAGCATATCTAGTGTGCGGTTTAAGTTTGCTTAGTGTCGTTGCAACCCTTAAACATTGGCCATCATAATAGCCTTCTCACGAAGTATAAGCTAGCAGGAAGTCAGTAGCATGCCGACTGATTCTAGTTCCCCTGGAATATGTACGGTAGTTCTTAGGCTTGCTAACTCAGCCAATATACCACCTATTTTATTGCTAATATTTCAGTCTGAAAACACTACAGTGATTAGAAAGTCGCTTCGCTATTTTAAGTTCCACGTCTTTAGAATATACTCCGAAACTCACAGGTCCATTCAATTTGGAATCATCGGTGTAGAAATCTGTATAACGTTTATTCCCATGGGTTTGTGTGCCCCACGCCGCACTGTTGGGAATTAGATTTTTAAACTTTTTGTTGAAAAGTTTCCCCAGAGAGTAATCCACTACGTTTGGCACATCAGGTATTATTTTGAGTACCGAACCTATCGCAGCGATAGCGCACGCAACCGTACAGCCGTTGTTCCTGCTGATTGGTTGGCTAATAGGTCTAAAGGCAATAGATGCAGCATGACATTATGGGGACAGGAACAGTCCTGTCTTACTGAATGCGCCTGAGATACACAAGCAAGCCATACGCTGAACTTTATCTACACTGAGCCAATGAAACAAATTCGTTAATACAACGAAATTTTTCGTTACTGTAACGAATTTTCTTTTAATTAACGTAACGATTCGTACTATTAACGAATATTTTCATTGTATTAATGAAAATGTTTCGTTATTTCAATGAAAAACTTTCGTTGGATCAAATTTAATGAAATTTTCTTTGTGTGTAAACTTGTCGGCTGCTGAAGTGCCGGCCACCAGACTACAACACTATAGCATTTTAGCTCTAACCACTGCCGTGTATAGCCAATGCACAATTTGCGGTTTTAGTCCCCACTTTTTAACCCCAAGATCCTTCTCTTCAGCCGGAGGACTCTCTGCGTAATATCTCTGATTGTGGATGGGAATTTTCCCCTGACTGCTAGCGCCACATCATCTGCGTATGCCACCACTTTTATCCATTCTTTTTCTAGGGAAACCAGAAAGTTGTTTACAGCAACATTCCCAAGAAGAGGTGATAGAACACCTCCCTGGGGAGTGCCTCTGTTCACATACCTTTGTATGTTTGCTTGTGCTGGTGTGGCTGAAATACGACTCTTCATTAAAAGTTCGTTTAACAGCCTAAGTATACCTGGATCAACATTCAGAGTTGTCAGTCCATGTAATATCGAGCTCGGATGGACTTTATTGAATGTCCCTTCGATGTTTAGAAACGCCACAATTGTGTATTCATTGACAGATAGTGAGCTTTCAATAAAGCTGACCAGTTCATGAAATGTGGTCTCAATATACCTACCCTTCGAGTAAGAATGTTGTCGTTTCGAGAGCAATCTTGAATCGATGCTAGTTCTAAGATAAGTATCTATCATCCTCTTCAGTCTTAAGAAGGAATGAGGATAAGCTAATTGGTCGGAAATCCTTCGCACTCGAGTGAGAGGCTTTTCCCGCTTTAGGTATAAAAACGACTTTTATTTCCCTCAACTTTCCTGGAATATATGCAATGGATAATTCTGTCAGTCACTGCTTGTAACTCCGCCGAAGTAATTCCATCAGGTCAGGGGATTTGAATAGTCCAAAACTTTTTATACCCCATTTTATTCTAGATTCCGAAACAATTTCCTCGATAGAAAATGACAATTGCCCTCCGATGTTTTAATGAAACCTGGAGCGGAGTTAGTGGACGCTAGTAGTCTGGAAGCCTCGGACGTATTCTCAATACTGTTTCAGTAATCATTCCAAAAGTTGTGCTGAGCCCTTCCCTTCTTGTGAGCATCCTAATTCTGGTGGAATTGTGTCTTCATTTTGCGTGACTCCTAAACCAAAGTCCTAACGGTACACGGAGTCCTAACGGTACATATGGTTCTTGAATAGGAACTATATTTATGTCTTCTTTCATCAGGAGAACTTCTTGGGCAGCACAAGCAGCCTTTCGAGCGATAGAAATCATATCTGATGTAGGCCTGATAAAAAAGTAGTAAGGATCAGTAAATAACTTATTTTAAATGGCAAAAAAAAACTTTTATTCTGGCCGTGTGTTGAACCTGGGTATGCTGGTCTCATAATACAGCGCTGTAGATAACTTAACTTAAGCTTTCACACATGACGTATGAAATCGTTCTTTTGAATGTTAAATACAATATTCTACTTTATGAGAAATGGACCAAGCAAAAACGCCTATTACCAAGTGTAATTATAGGTTCTTTGGCCCCCTAAAAGATACTAAATGCATTCCTAGTGAAATAAAACGCAGATAAGATCCTAGCCTCTTGGATTGCACAAAAAAGTAATACGAAACTTAATAATGTCGTTATTAAAAAGGGCTAATGAGAGAAATGATTTTGAAGCAAATTCGACGCTGGATAAGAGCACCATTCAACATGTGATCCTGTGACTGTGTGCATGTTAATGTATGTATTTGGAGTATTGTGTATGTGTGTGTATGCGAAATAAACATTTTATGACGGCGAGGAGCATTCCTAGCTGCTAATAACAAAAAGACCAAAAGTTAGAGGCGTTTTCCAGCGCTCCATAGAATTAGCAAAGATATTCAACGAGCAACTACCACTATACTTGATGCACGCTCGCCGACACATGAAGTTCTTGATGTTAACTTATCAGTTTCCTCGCAGTAGCATTTTTATTAAATGGCCAGGGTATGGAGTATATGTGTACATTCGATGGGGTCTAAAAATCATTTCTAATAATTTTGGAAATTTACTATTTGTTGATAAAAGAGCACAGTGCGAAATCTGGTGTTGTATTCAATTAGTGTCCCAACGTGATGAAAATAGTTTCTCTTAGTGCATCTAAAACCCTCAGTATTTCGTTGGAAATTGAGAATCTGGGACAGTTTTTAATTAAATTAGGTCAAGTTTTAAGACGCAGAAAATATATGCTGCTGAGGCTTTGCAAGAGTGCAAGAGTTTAACATAGCGAGAAACCACCAAAGTTCGAACGATTTTCGCAACCTGGCATACGTTAAAACTCCCAACACCATGTAAAAATTTGGAAGCACTTCCAAAAAAGGTTAAAAACGGAGTAAGTATTAATATAAGGGTACGAATTATTTAAATTTTGTCGAAAACAATGTTAACGCTATTCTACAAAAAATTGAGATTTTTTGAAAATATTTGAGGTCAAGCGTTTCAGACAAGCATTAGAATGCATTAAAAATTATAAAAACATTCAAAATTATTTATCATAATTTTTTTATCATAATATTTTTTAACTCACATCCAAAATACTGAATTCGGATCACACCTTAAGAAGTGATGCATAGTCAGTGCAACGGCTGTTGAAACTGTGGACATCCGTCCTATGACAAGTCCATGTTAAATCCATTGCTTTTGCGCCAAGTTTGCGCCACTTCCGGATCCAAAACAACAACTACTTTTTTGGCGACGCTTTGTTTTGCTGGGTTTGTATAAACACCGTACTTCGTGAGATTTAGTTCTTAAACAATCGGTCAAATTATTATGCGCTAGAAGTTGGGTACGTTTCCTATTTTAAGACCTCTTGTCTACTATGAACGTTTCACTTTAGTGAGACTGGGTGTTTACCACAAATGTAGTAAGCTGGAGTACACATCTAAAATCGATCATGCACGGGCATTATAATTTATCATGAATAGAATATAATTCCACTAATTTTTATTTAATTGAATTTAGAACAAAATATTCAATAAAAAAATAATTGATACCACTAATGCTATAATTCAAACAAAATTCAATCACAAAAATTAATTTTTTAATTGATGTGATTGATTTAGTATCATTTTCATGACTGAACCAATTAAAATTATTTTGTTTCGAGATTGAAGGCAATGGTATTGAGCTAACTTATTTGTGTTTGTTGATGTTTACCTTTTAACCCATTGCCTACGTGGGAAATGTGATGCTATAAATGTATTGTAAGAATATAAATCGAATTCATAACAAACCATTTGTTATGTGAAAGCTTTACCCACTCTATGACACAATTATTGGAGAAGCCATTGACGTAACTTTGCAATCGCAAATTCACAGAAGTTGTCAGCATAATTAGACTTTGAACACATCTCTATGCTTTTCCTACTACGTTACGGTGATACTCAGCTGACATGGTGTTCGTGTGCTACCATGTGTGAGTAAATAGCGGATGTCTAACTAGAATATGAAACCCTTCAGGCAGACTTACTTAACATTCCATCATCAAAAAGTTGCCCATACATTCTGGGTCGTCCACGAATGACATGGATGGTTTGATTAGTGCAAGGACTTCCAATTTGTTTGAACGAAGGAAGAACACACACCCCACACATTCGTCCACTACACGGGCTATGCATGTACGAATGAGTGTGTGTGTGTGTGTGTATGAATTGAGGCATGTCGACGGTGTTCGTGGGGAATTCTTGTTTCGCGGTTTTATTTGATGACTTTAAAAATTTGCGTTACGTATACGACATGCATGCCAACTATTTGGAAGCATGCACCATTCTCACCTAATTTGTGGTACTATTTTCCAGACAACGGACGAGAAATCATCAAAGATCTGCTTATGCGTGTGTGTATGTATGAGTGTATTAGGGATCCAACGAGTAGGTCCAATTTATGGGCACTCTTCGACCCACCGTGATGGTGTTGGCAGGAGAAGGTTGAATAAATGCTTTCTGGTCTTTTTGTTATTAAAACTCGTAAACGAATTGACTTCATTTACACGATTTTCATTTGCGTCTAAATTACCAGATGACTGAATGACTGACGGACTGACTGGCTTGACTCCTGCATTGATGGTTTCGAATTCCCCAGTGTATTGCTGAAAACTACGTGCGTTTGATGACTCTCGCCTTACTACATCTGATGTTGGCCTATGTGTGTATGTTTGTGTGAGTATTTCACGGTTAGTTGGCATAAGGGTATAGTTTGTTGCAAGGGGCAAGAGGTTGGCTGTATTAGTTTGTCAATAGTTTTGTTGCAAAAGCCAAGTTTTCTGGCTGGCTGAAAGTGTGGTAAGTGTAATAAACACAAACATATATGGCGCTGTGTTTGAGTGTGTGTGTGTTACTCATCTCACACAAATATACCATGGTATGCATTGGAGTGTTGTTATGTTACGTTTCATGTGTCATAAAAACTTTTGCAAATCTCTGAGGTGGCATTGTACTGTGGCATGCCACTTACTCACATATACAACTCGTTAAGTGCTTAAGTTGGTAGCTAGAGCGTTGGCGTTGCCACTTTTATCTTTGCCTTTACCCCCCAAAAATATAGCACAAAACATTTACTCTTTAGTTCGATGAGGTCTAGGAATAAAAGAGACCGAATTTCTTATACATATTGAAAATTCTCTTTATTTTGAAGAATTTCCAGTGGTGTTGACCGTTGTTGTCTATTGTGTTGGCATTTCATAGAAAATCAACTCCATTCTACAATATGTGGATTTTGGTCAAAAGCCATGCAATGTGCAATCATGTAACACATACCGTTAAGTAAGTCTATTCTAGTCTAGTCTAGATCTGATTGTAATGCACACACAAGCGAATGAACTTCATTGTTTTTGTTTGCATTATTTCTTTTGTCTGTTTTTAGTTGTCACTTTTTACTTGCTTTAGAAAAAAGTGCTCATAATTTTGTTTATATGTGTTGTGTCAATTTTAATATCGATGTCTCCATTCCAAAGTACGCTAAGTCTAAAAAGTGAATTTTACAGGAAACAAGTTCAAAGTTTTTTGTTTTGGAATTTCTCAGAAACCGTGTAAGATATAAATTCACTTTTTTCGGTTTTAAACCATATTTATTGTAAATTTTTTTAGTATGTACGAATTCACAATAGTGATAATAGAACATGGCTAAAAATGACTTAGACCACTTTAGACCGAACAAAGCTGTTTGCTCTTTTTTGATTGGAAATTTTTAAAACTTTAGTCACAGGCTTCGTACAATATTAACCATAACTTTTGATAGAAGTGTCCAAAATTCGAACTTTTGACAGGATGCACTTCACATCAATTCGAATAAAAACAACGGACTCCATCAAAAAATGCTAAGTCGACTTAGCGTACTCTGGAATGAGGACATCGACATGGAGCCCACAAAAGAGCATTATCACATCTTCATAATAGAGACTACCTGTACTATAAGTTAAGCACAAATATGTATTTGCTTAAATAGGAAAAAAATGAAAGATGGCGAAAGGTCATTCACCAAAATGGATATTTATGGATATTCACCTATTTCTTTTCGGCCAACCCAATACTTAGATACAAAAGTCAGATCCTCTCTAAATAAATGTTGGCTAATACAAAAACGAAAATAATCTAACTTTGCATATAACAAAATTTAAAAATGATGTCCGGTTTCGAATACCACTATATTAAATAAAATAACTGTACTTAATCCTAGCTCTGTCACTATTTACAAATGCAAATATTTCATAATGTAAATGTAATGTAGAAAATTGGTGCCAGGTTAATATATTGAATTTTCGCTTTAAATGAATCCTTTTACAAATCAAAGGAATCCTTTATCAAATCAATTTTTTGTTTTTTTTTTTTTTTAAATCAAACGAATTCTTTCTAATGAATGAATTTAATATATAATTAGCTCATAAATTTATCGTCGAATACATTGCTATATTGCATTTCGTTTGAAATGAAAAAGATTTCATTTGATTTGTAAAAGGTTTCATTTGATTTTAAAAAGGATTCATTTGATTTGATAAAGGTTTCATTTGAAGTGAAAATGCTATAAACGAAATCGAGTTTGTAAAGAAGAGTATAATAAATGTATATAGTACTATAAAGCTAAAACCTCTTGGAGGGTAATAAGGACTTGATTTTGTTATCTTCAAATTTCAGAAAAACAAATCAGCTTGTCATGACAAGGAGTCTATAGAGTGCACGCAACGAAAAAAAACGTTTGGAAAACGTGTACCGAAAACGTTTTTCTTTTGTTAGAGTTTTTTGAATTGCTTCGAAAATTTTAAACTTTTATCACCAAAAAAATTCGTTTGTTACAAAATTTTTATTTTTTCAATAAAAAAAGTTATTTTTGAAATAACAACACAGCCCATTTCGTTTATATCAAACACTGTTCTTTTCTGACTTTAGGTCTTTAATAAGACACATTTTACAGTTCAAAATTTAATATAGTACAATGTAATGTTGAACATTTTTTTGGAATCTTCCGAATATATCTGGAATATATGTAAAAAAAACAAAAGCAAAAAAAAAAAAAAAACTTTGGCCGAAGCAGGGATCGAACCCACGACCCTTGGCATGAGAGTCGGACGTAGCTACCACTGCTCCACGGTGCCAAACTAAATGTTTGTTTCTGTTAAATAAACTTTGTTTATTCGGTCCGTGGGCGCCGCAAGCTATGCTATATAAATATAACTTATATGGATATTTATCTATTGATGACCATAACAGGTACATAGCTCAGTGGTTAGTGTGTTGGCTTACAATGTGCATGGTCCGCGGTTCGATTCTCCGTCCAGGCGAAAGGTAAAAAAAATTTAAAAATTTATAAAATCGTATAATTTCTTCTACATTGTTGGTATTACAGGAAAAGGTGTTAAGAACTAAAAATCCTCGTGGATGTGAGAAAGATGTGAGGGACAATGCAATTAGCAAGAAAATATTTTTTTTTTTTTTTGAGCTAGTTTTATGAAATTGTTTTTACATCCTGGAAAAGAATAAACGTTTATCACAAAAAGTATATACTTTTCTTCCAAATACACTTCCTTACAGCGAAAAGCAAATGAGAAACGAACTTTGTTTGTCTAAAATTTCGTTTGGGAAGAAAGAATTATTTTTTGCGTGTGGAATTGGTTTCGTGAGCCATAGAAGTATCAGTTATCAAACCAGTAATCATTATATCATTCGAAGATTTGTTTTCTATTATAGCTGGTTGTTATTGTTCATCGGGAACTTGGATTTGTTGACATTTAAATTGTTTCATGAGTTTTGTTTTTGCAGCTGACATCGAAGAGAAATTTATATTAAACTCTTCCAACTTAGCTTTTCTTGGTCATGCGCTGTACATACACAAAAATGTATTTTTCTCTTATGAATGTCTAATAACTCTCTTGGATAAACCTTTCTTGGAAACACGTGTTTGTAACGGTGTTTGGGCCCAATGTTGTCATCTGTGCATTATATTACAGTTCTCTTCTCCTCGATTGGACACTCTTGTCTCTGGTCTCTCGTGCCTTTTGTTGCTTTGATTGTAACAGAAAAATTGCTTCTGCCTTTCGTTTATGGCTGGCTTTGGCACTGCCTGTCTGCCATTGGCACTACTATGGGGGAATTATGGTACCCTTGGGATTTGACTAATCAAAATTCCTTACACCTGGGACAAGCCGCAGCTATGTCGAACATTATGGTTCCTATACTGACTGGGTATACCCAAAGTACTCTACATAAAGTATTGCATGTGCGAGTAGTTGGAATCTACAGTATTTTGGAAGAGACTTTCACACATCCCCACATCACAGTCGGCAGTGTAGTGCTGCGCTTCTTATTAGTTTGGTGGATTGTGGGTATGGATGAAGGAGCTTAGGCGAAACATATTGATTTTTCTTGTGGTGGTCTGTTTGCTTCTTGGCCCTTGGTCCTCACTCCCGCCATCAACATCATCATCGGCATCGTCATCTTCCTGGCACTGTTGTTTGAGTCTGTCCGTGGCAGATTTTTAAACTTTGTTGTGGCATTCCTTGGTGTCTCGAGGAGTTCTATGGCATCTACATGGGAATGTGTGTTTGGAGTTTGTTTTGTTTCCTTGGGTTTAGGGCAGGTTCGGCTTGCTGAATGGCTTGCATTTGTGGGTTTACCACCTTCTAAACTTTCCCGCGGATGTGTGAATGGATGGGTGTGCATGTCGTTGGGTTTGAGTGGCTGTGAAATGTTTTCCATAACATAATTCGCTTTAGGGAATTTGGTACGTTAATGCATTTTTGGTTAGAATGTAATTATTTGATTATTTCTATGGATGCATGTGCTTTATGGTGTGAGGCAACATCTCCACCTATGCATCTTTGAACAAATCTACGTGTTTATGATCCATAAATTCTCATACGAACTATATTAATTTTAGGTCATATTGAGGATAATCATCCAGCGGATACAATGTTGACAAGTGAACATGAAGAAAAGGAAGAAATTTCTGAAAATTCAAAATCTCCCAAACCCGACCGAAAAATGCAAAGTGGAAAGGAAGTTAAAGACGCAGAAGAAGATCCAGAGGAAGCTACGAACGAATTAGATTACTTGGATGACGATGATATGGATGAGGATTTGCTAAGCCTTGACAGTTACTACTCGGGTAAGTTTTTGTTTTCAATATTTTATGTGGCGTAGACATTTGACCGAAGTTTTATTGATTGCAACCAAAATACATATCCTAGAGCGGGTTAATGAATGTCGGTTTAATTGGGATTGAATAATATCTGGTTTTCACCACCAATTTGAGAGTGGGTTCATCTCATTATAGTGGCAATTTAGTAATTTCAACAATAGTTTTGGGAAGCATATCACACGCCTAATACATGTGTCAAGAGCAAAATATTATTTTTCGATGGGAAATATTGAACATTTTGTCTCAAAAATTTTCTTTTCTCGGCAAACTCAAAATCCGTAAAAATAACATGGTTGCGACAAATATGTTACATGTTTCAAATCCAAAAATAACATTGTGTTCTTGAAACAGGTTTGAGGTGATCCTACTCCTTCTCTGAGTGAGAAAAGAAATGTTCTAAGACTGTTGCAATATATTGTAAAAAGTTAATGTTTTTAATTATTTCTTTTATTTAATCAATATAAAATTCACAATAATTAAATTTGTAATAAATATATTGTAAAACAATTTGTTTGTTTGAAAAAAAAAACAATAGTCACCACCCTGTTAGAAAACTATGTTTTTCATATGTTCCTATATAAACAAAATGTGTTTCGGGCACAATTTTTAAACACAATATATTTAAGTGCAAACATGTAATGTTCCTTAACTAGCACTAAATGTTTGGGACACATATGTTAATATGTTAGAATATATTATGTGTGGGGCATGAGTGTTCCATAAAAATAATATGTGTGAATGTAAACATATATAAATTTAAAAATTTCGAGTAATGTTGTGATATTTTATACAGAGAGCGACAGAGAGAGATTATAGAGAAATAAATAGAGATAGAAACCGGGAGGGTTCACGAAAGATATCAACAGCGAGAGTATCAAAAGAGAGCAATTTCTGTGAAACTGCTTGTATTTTTTTCGGAAAGAGAATAGACATTTGAAAAAAACAGCATGTGTTTTCGCCTTGCACTGTTAGAAAAATATGTTTTTCATATGTTCCGATATAAACAAAATGTGTTTCGGACACAATTTTTAAACACAATATATTTAAGTGCAAACATGTAATGTTCCCAAACTAGCACTAAATGTTTGGGACACGTATGTTAATATGTTAGAATATATTATGCTTGGGGCATGCATGTTTCATAAAAATTATATGTGTGAATGCAAACTTATATAATTTTACAAATTTCGAGTAAACATATATATGTTGCGATATTTTATTCAGAGAGCGACAGAGAGTGTATAGAGAAAGAAATAGAGATGAAACCGGGAGGGTTGACGAAAGATATCAACATAATACACCGAGAGAATCAAAAGAGAGCAATTTTTGTTAAACCGCTTGTATGTTGTTTTGAAAAACTGTTTTATGATAAGGCCAAAAATTGTATATGCTTAAGTCTAAATATTATTTAATTGGAATATTAGAATGAGTATTCGGAATAAAGAGAATAGGAATTCGGAACCAAGAGAATAGACATTTGAAAAAAAAAAAACAGTATGTGTTTTCGCCTTGAGAGCAACATTTTAAATATGTGTGGACATGTGTTTTGTTTATCATTTTGGCATTATGGGTACACCATTTTTCTTGCTTCGTTAAAAGAAAACGGAACGTACGAGGAGTAAGTCAAAATATTCAGGCAAAGGAAATTAAAATGGTGGAAAATATACACAAAATACGAAGGGATCATCATAAAAATAACGAAAGGGCACTATACTCTTTTTAGAGTCGGGACAGTAAAATGAAAAAAGGAGGAAATATTGAAAAATTATACAGTAAAATGTATAAAAACAAAGTTTAGTTCCTCTTTATTAATAAGTAGTCCAAGAGGAGTTGACGGACACCTTCAAATATAAAAGCGGGCATTAAGTTAAAGTTTTGCACTAAAACAATTGAAAAAGTTTATATGCTTTAAAATGAATTATTAAAGAAAAGTAATATGCAAAACATGGTCATTTTAGAGCGATAATGCCAACTTAATACCGGCCTTAAAGTTAAAAATGAAATTAAGTACAAAACACGATAAGTTTTAAATGCATTTAGAATGGTGTTAAATGCTAGAAAAAACTTTTCACGTCAAAATAAATTTATGTGTATATTATTGCATTATTTATGTATGTTTATACTCGACTCCACGTTCTTCTTTTATTGGAGTTTTTGAATTCCTTCCAAAATTTCAAACTTTTATATCAAAAACAGTTTTTTGTTACAAACTTGTTATTTTTGCAATTAAAAAGTAATATTTTATCAACAAACTCACTCCATTTCGTTTATATCAAGCACTGTTTCTGACTGTAAATCTTTAATAAACCACATTTCGAAGTTTCATTATAAAACTTTAATATAGTATAAATATCAATGTGTAAATTAACAAAAAAAAAAAAACAATTGGTGTTCGGTCGGAGCAGGGATTGAACCCACGACCCTTTGCATGCACGGCAGACATGCTAACCACTGTTCCACGTTGCCAACACATGTATGTTTCTGTTAAATAATGTTATGTTTGCATGGGCTCGTGGGCGCTGCAAACTATGCTATATAAATGTAATTTATAACGATAATTGTCTACTGGTGACTATAACAGCTACGTAGCCCAGTGGTAGTGTGTTGGCTTACAAACTGTATGGTCCTCGGTTCGATTCTCCGTCCAGGCGAAAGGTAAAATTAAAAAAAATATATAAAATTGAATAATTTCTTCAACATTATTTGTATTACAGAAAAAGGTGCCAAGAACTAAAAATATTCGTGGAAGTGAAAAATATGTTAGGGAATGAGCACAATCGTCTATGGGGAAAATTCTTCCAAGCATATAATATTTTTGGGCTCAAAATGCTTCCAAACATATAATATGTTCACATTAAACAAACATATTAATGATTCGGCAGTATCCAATAATATATGTGCTTCCTGCAAAATATGTTTGGAACATATGTTAGATAGGCGATTTTTTTTGAGGGTGTGAGAGCAGCATTTTATGTATGTGAGGACATGTGTTTTGTTCATCATTTTCACATTAAGGGCACAATTTTTTTCTTGGTTCGTTAAAAGAAATCGGAACGTAAAACAAGTAAGTCAAAATATTCAGACAAAGGAAATTAAAAAAACGGTGAAATATATACAAAAATTACAAAGGGATCTTCATAAAAATAAAGAAAGGGCACTATACTCTTTTTAGAGTTGGGACAGTAAAATTAAAAAAGGATGAAACAGTGAAAAATTAAACAGTAAAATGTATAAAAACAAAGTTTAGCTCCTCTTTATTAATAAGTAGTCCAAGAGGAGTTGACGGACACTTTCAAAAATAAAAGCGGGCATTAAGTACGAATTTTGCAGCTAAAATTATTTTTCATTTTAGCTGCAAAACTCGAATCTCTAACACAGGCCAGCAAAAACTCCTATTACCAGGTATGAGTACAAGTATGCCTGCGCTGAATTGGTAACAACTTCCTCGTACATATATCAGCAGTAATACTTTTACACGTGCATGTCATTGGAGGAAAGTACTTCGGTGCAAGCATACCAGCAGTTGAAAAATAAGTACTTCTTCGCAAGCATACCAGCTCACCAAAAATGATAGCTTTGCCATAAAGATACTCAAAGTTCGAACTCATCACTTTTGTTTTGTAATCCAACACACTATACCACGCTCCACGGTATTGATCTATTCAATGATCTTATTTGGGAATATAAATTATGTAATATACAACTTTATTGCCATTATCAATTAATATTTTTTCTGAAATGCAATTTAGCATTACTTTTTGCAACTATTAACAGTGCCCACTGTAGAGCCAAACCCGGACCTCAAGATAGGATTTTGATTACCGGTATTAATAGCTTTTTGCCTACACAGGTAAGTTATTATTTTTAAATCCCAGGTAATACTGCAAGTAGTAACTTTTTGATTACCGGTAGTACTGAAAGAATCACTAGTGCTTACCCAGTTTTTGCTGGGAGAATAACTTGGTGGGGAATGATCCAAAGCAACAACTGGAAATGTTTATTTTCTTTAAAATTAATTATTAAAGAAAAGTAAAAGGGAAAACATGGTCATTTTAGAGCGATATTGCCAACTTAATACCAGCCTTAAAGGTAAAAATGAAGTTAAGTACAAAAATATTCGTTAATATATATTCATATTTATTTGTATTTCTAAACACGAAAAGTTTTAAATGCATTTAAAATGGTGTTAAATGCTACTACAAAACTGTCCACGCCTAAATAAATTTAGGTGTAAATTATAAAATTATTTATGTATGTTTATACTCGACTTCACGTTCTTCTTTTGTTAGAGTTTTTGAATTCCTTCCAAATTTTAAAGTTTTGTACAAAAAACAGTTTTTTGTTACAAAATTGTTATTTTTGCAATAAAAAAATAATATTTTATCCAAAAATCAGTCAATTTCGTTTATATCAAGCACTGTTACTGACTATAAATCTTTAATAACCCACATTTCGAAGTTTCATTATAAAAATTTAATATAGTATAAATATAAATGTGTAAATTAAAAAAAGTGTTCGGTCGGAGCAGGGATTAAACCCACGACCCGTTGTATACAAGGCAGACATGCTAACCACTGCTCCACGTGGCAAACAAATGTATGTTTCTGTTAAATAATGTTATGTTTGCATGGAATTGAAAAGAGATTAAAAAGAGACACAACTCTGGTTAAAGAATACCCAATTTAGAAAAAAACCTATTGAACGAACTCCAAATTCATTACATTGACTTTTCTAAAAAGCGAACGGTTGAATGAATTTACACAGAAAAAAATTTCACGAAAAATTTTCTAATTAAAATTTTAATTGAGTTTTAAAAAATATTCAATTAAAAATTTAATTGAATCAACAAATTTTTTAATTGAAACAAAAATCAATCACAAAAATTAATAGTATCAATTAATTTTTTAATTGGATCAATTAATTTTTTAATTGACCTTCAATTAATTTTTTAATTGATACTATCATTTCTGTGATTGAAGACATTTCAATTAAAAAATTAATTGGATCAATTAATTTCGTGATTGAATCAGAAAAAAATTTTTTGTGTGTACGTTCAATTTTACGAAAGGTCTTTAAATTATAGAAAAAAAATACATAGCAAAAGACGTGAAAAATTCTTCGAAATGAACGTAATCGTCTTTAAATTTGATGATTTGTTGTATATTGATTAACATACAAAGCAAAAAAAGCGTTCATAAATAGGAGATTATTTATACTGAATTTGGAAATTGTAGTTGTTGTTAACACGTTGTTTAAGGACTTTGATAGCACATCAAGAAAAAGGCTTAAAAATGGTCTCTTAAATGTACACTCCAGAAAAGTGAACCCTACATAGCACTAAAGCCAATTTAATTCTATTTTAGTTCATGAAAAAAAATCTTGACTTCCCAGCAAAAACTCCTATTACCAGGTATGAGTACAAGTATGCCTGCGCCAAATTGGTAACAACTTCCTCGCACATATATCAGTAGTAATACTTTTACACGGGCATGACATTGGAGGAAAGTACTTCCGTGCAAGCATACCAGCAGTCGAAAAATAAGTACTTCTTCGCAAGCATATCAGCTCTCCAAAAATAATATCTTTACCATAAAGATACCTAAAAAGTGCGAACTCACCCCTGTTGTTTTGTAATCCAACACACTATACCACGCTCCACGACATGGATCTATTCAAAGATGTTATTTTGTAATATAAATTATGTACTATACAAGTTTAGAAAACAAAGGTATATTTATTGGCAATTTTTTCTGAAA
This sequence comes from Haematobia irritans, assembly GCF_050003625.1. Lineage (NCBI taxonomy): Eukaryota > Metazoa > Arthropoda > Insecta > Diptera > Muscidae > Haematobia > Haematobia irritans. The sequence continues at coordinate 64,995,525 of NC_134401.1, read as the reverse complement.
TATAATTTGGCATTACTTATCGCTACTATTAACGGTGCCCACTGTAGAGCCGAACCCGGACCTCAAGATATGATTTTCATTACCTGTATTAATAGAATGAATCACTTTTTGCCTACACAGGTAAGTTATTATTTTTAAATCCCAGGTAATACTGCAAGTAGTAACTTTTTGATTACCGGTATTACTGAAAGAATCACTAGTACTTACTCAGTTTTTGCTGGGTTAATATAACTAAAAAAGGAAAAAAAAAATACTGTGCTCTCGCGGTAACGTGAACAATATTCTTCTTACACTAACTACTCTGTAATGTAAACAAACTTGGAAACTCTATAACACGCTGAAATACATGAAATTTGACGTTACGGACAGATTCACAATGTCAAATACAATTTCAATTACACCTACGGATTTTTGCGATATTGTCTTGCTTTATAATACCATACCCACTGATTTTTTAATTGTTCATGAAATTAAATTTACACCCAGAAAAAAGTGACGCCTTCTTTAAGTTACAATGAACTCATAGTGAAGAAAGTTGAACTTCCTATAGCGCCATAGACATTTTTATTTTTTTGAACGATGTGATTTTCGTTGAAATTAGGTAGAATGCATTCCATATATTAGTTAACATTTTCCTATATTTATGTACCCTTATACTACAAAATGAAAAAATTTAACTCAATTAAATGCATATATGGAATGATTTTATTGAACTTTTTTCATTCATTGGGACAAATCTTACATATTTGTGGTAAACCTTTTTACTTCAAAATTAGATCTGCTTACCTTCGTTTCTAAATACAATTTTATTTATTTATATAGGCAATTTTTTCTTCAATAAAATACACGTTTTATTAATATATTAAATATATTTATTAAGAATCAACAGCATCGACTGGCCTTGAAATATTAGTTTATTATTACACTGTTTCCAATTTCCATGTAATGTCATCAACTGCAAAACGCATTTTTTCTTCTTCTTGTACCTCTCACTTTTATTAAGTTGCTGCCTAACGATTTTGTCCTCCTTTTACAATTTCAATACCTACAAATATAAAAAATCATAAACCAATTTTTTTTCCAAGAGGTTAGCCTCACTGAATGGTACACCCAAAGAAATTTGTTAGTAGGGACAGCAGAAAAGTCTGCTAAAACAGCAGAAAGTCTGCTGAAAAAGGGACAGCGGTCACTGTTTGCTGAAATAGCAAACATTTCCTGCTATTTTTGAAGCTCGATTATACTAAAGCATGTTTTATTTTGGCTCAAACAGATAAAAATGTCAACTTAGGAGCTATCCTAACATAATTAAAACAATATTTTATGAATATCTATAGTATTTGACCAAAAATCTGAATATATATCGAATTGAGGCATAACAGCAAACAAAATGTTTGCTGATCGTATTTAGGAGCTTGTACGTATATTTCAGTGAAAAAATATACCAAAAACTACTTTTGGTTCGTGGTTCTGCTTTGGGGTAAAATTTATAACCTAAAAATTTTATAAATTTTTATTCATTAGGTATTGGTATTCTGTTTTTTTTCTTTATACAGCATCACGAACATAAGTTTTTCTCACTAATCGATTACAGGTAGATAAAAGAAATATAGGAAAATTTCCTATATTCTGACAAGTGTGTCTCCCTAAGTTTGGAAAGGATTGAATAATTCTTAGTACGAATGAACTAAAATATTATTCTATGCCAAGTGTTATTCGTATGTATGATAAGCTTCCTATAATAAAGGAAGTCAGAATTATCATTTTATAAGAAATTTTACTAAATTTGAGGAAACTTGGTTTTAGTTCATATTTTGTTTATTTTTACGAATGCTTTGTTATCAGTGAATAAAATTTTCTTGTTCACTAGTAAATTCTTATACCCAACGAAGAAAACAGTATTAGTAAAATTCCATGCCTTATTATAGTTAATGAACTATTCCTAACTGCTTTCAGTTTAGGATTTTTTTACTAAAGCAAATAAATTTTATTATTTTAAACAAAAATTTAACTTAATGGAAATAAAATGGCTAAACTAAATTGATGAACATTTTTTCCTTTAGTTCCGAAGGCAATTTTTTTCTGGGTGTATGATTTAAGTTTTTAATATTACTAATAACAAAAGTAAAATACTATCACGCTAGAACGTCTAAAACCCCTGAATATGGCTATGTTTTGTTCCGAAAGTCAAAGGTGGCTAACGTGAAAATTTGATCATAAATTTCATAAAATTTGTAGATTCTACCAATAATGCGGCCATCCTGACCTTCGTATGGTATTAAAGACATTTCTTTAAATTTTCTTTAACTAATGAAAAATGTTAATTACGTCCGATTGCGTGACATCTGCGTTTGGAGATGTTGGTTAAAATTTTCCTAAATTAAAATTTTATAAAAAATTGGTTTTGTTTAGTTAAAATTTTTTTTTAAATTTCCTAGTGGGTTCACTGTTGTTTGAGTGTATCCTTACTTAAATTGTCCGCTTTTTATACCCACCACCATAGAATGGTGACGGAGGTGTAATAAGTATCACATCGAAATATCGATTTCCGAGTATATAAAGTGTATATATTCTTGGTCAGGGAGATATTCTAAGACGATATAACCATGTCCGTCTGTCTCTATGTATGTCTGGCTGATTGTTTGTCTGTTGTGATCACGCTACAGTCTTCAATAATGAAGCTATCGTGCTGAAATTTTGCATAAACTCGTCTTTTGTCTGCAGTTCGATGTTTTGGTATAGCTCCCACATAGACCTATCTCCCGATTTCACTTCTTGGGCTTATAGAAATCGTAGCTTTTATCCAAATTGCCTGAAATTGTAAATCTAGAAGTACTGTCGGACCATAGAGAGGCGCGCCGAAAATGATGAGTATGGGTCAATGTTTTATTATTGCCCGATTTTGCTTCTTGGGCTTATAGAAACCGTAGCTTGTACCCAATTTGCCTGAAATTGGAAATCTAGAAGTATTGTAGGAGCATAAAGAGGCGCGCCGAAAATGGTGAGTATGGGTCAATGTTTCATTATAGCCCGAAAATTGCTCGAAACTGAATATAAAAATTCCAGATTTTACTTCACCTAATCATTTAAATAATAGGGGTGAAAATCTACAGATTTTAGATTTCAAATCAAGGCGTTATGTCATCATTTCCTTGCAAACTTACAAGAGATGTTAACGATTCCTCTAAAACTCAAACAAAAATGGTCCTTTAAATCCAGAATTGCAAGGGTTGTAACGACACCAAGCAAATATGGCCCCATTTAAACTTAAACCGCACACTAGATATGGTAGTGTTCTCAAGGCGTCAGATAGCACTACTGATATCTGCTATAACGGGTCGCTGCCTGATAGGCGAATTTGCAAAAACTATAGGTGCGAAGTATAATGACTATTGTATAAGCTGTCATAATGTGGAGGAAAAGGAACTCTTGTGTGAGTGTCCTGCTTTTTGTGTAAGGCGTAAGCGAATTTTAGAAGCATATAGCTTTAGATTACTGGCGGACATGGAAAACCTTAACTTAAGCAGTTTGTTAATGTTTTTGGAGCAATCTGGTTGGTTCAACAAAAGTAAATAATAGGGAAGGTTCAGTGGTTAAGACTAGAAGTGCCCATATGTAATAGGTACTTTTAGTTAAATGTGGTATCACAATGGACTGAATAGTCTAAGTGAGCCTGAAATTTAATCGGGCTGCCACTTTAACCTAACCTAACCTAAATCCAGAATCTGATATAGTCTTCATTGGTAAAATCCGTCAATTTATCTGGTTTTACTGGTTGAACTGCTCTGCTTGGGAGAATATCTTCCCCCTGAAATTTCACAGGAAACTATAATATTTGATTTGGTGGTGGGTATTTAAGATTCGACCCTGCCGAAATTACTGCTGTATATACTGGTTTGATATAATAATGCTACTAACCCCCATTTTTCATGAAGCTCCGTTAGTGCTACGTTAGCTAACGAACTTTTAAACCGTACTATAGACATATCTGTCATCCCGCCTATATATTCTATATGTCAGTTAGACACCTAACTACTAAAAATTTTTCAGTTAAAATTAACCGGAGAAAAGATATTTCCATTTTACTTTCTGTTAACTGGGAGTTAAAGTCTAACGGAGCTACATGAAAATGGCCGTAAAGCTTACTAAACATTATTTCTGAGCTAGTAGATAATATTAAGAGTTTGCTTTTTGTAAGAACTTCCGGATTTTCTTGCCTAGCATCTTTGTGCTATTGTTTGAGATGATTATGGTTTTTTGTTTAATTTAACTTATTCACCCGATAAACTATTAGTTACACAATTAAACGGTCCGTAGACTTGAAAGCAACAATCAGAATAAATTACACATTAACTGACGTTCACACCTCTCATTCACAAAATTGCCAGTCGTTAATAAAGTGTCAATGTGAAAGGAATAAAGATAGTCCACGTACCCATCCATCCACACACACACGTGGAAATAAAGTTAAAGGGGTTTGAGAGGATTTTAAATGGAAATGTTGACAAGGACATGCATACATACCCTCCTACTTACTACATATATGGAACTAAATGCTGATATGAACTCGCTTATTGTTGGGTGAGGAATGGATTCTGTTGTTGTTGAGTTTAAAACGGCCGCAGCATCTTCACTTCCCTCAACTTGAAAACCCCCGAACACCATTAGACTCCTGGCCAAATATGAGAAGGAAGCGGAGCGGGTGAACAGCACAGAGCAGGGCACAGGACAGGACTGAACCGAAGCAATAAGCGCATAACCATTGAAATTGCTGTATTGGGTGTTATATACGAGCTGGTCACGACACTCCGGGGTGCTCTACACCTGAGCCGAGGGAGTCGTTCTGCCATGGCAGCCATACAACAAACCCAGCAGCCTAACTACGTTTTAAAAACCCAGAACAGCAATCAACACCATCCGGCTAGCATCATCAGCCATACCAGGCGAGCAAGCGAGTGAACACAAATCCATTCGACACCAAGCAAACACACATCCATTTACTCATTCATAGGAGTCAGCAAAGCACTAACTCACAGATATGTATTTGTGAATGTGTGTGTGCGAAATATAAAAATACGAATATGGCAAAGCTGAAAAAACGAAAGTAAAAAGGACTTGTTCGACATGACCCATAAGCATCCAACATCCATTGAACCAAGCAACCGTCAACTATCCATTTAACAAATAATCGCAACAGACATACAAATAGTCGGTCGTACAATTTCAGAGAGAGTAGGACCACTGGTATGGGAGAATAAAAGATCAACATACGATGGACATGACAAAAAGGAAGCCATCTTCTATGAATTTTCTTTTCCATAGAATCAAGTGTAGATATCTGTCGAATATTTTCTTTATTATACAGACTAACAGAGATGGATGGTCGAATATTACAAAGTATTTGGCTTAGGCACATGTAAGAATTCCTTAGCACCTGAACATTAGTAGACCCACAAGTGGTGACTTTTACTTACATGACTTGTTCTATTATCCTTATATTCATATATTTATATGTGTGTGAGTGCATCAAATTGCATCGTTGGCTTGTGGAAAATGTCCTGTCAATATCATCATCACCATCACTAGAAATCGCTTCCATTTTACTGAAATCAAGCGGCAAACGGCAACATCATAGGATATATCAAGAAGAATTTATGGAAATTGTCGAGCACATTCAAGACAAACACAATGACCGTGAATGGAATTGTGTGACCATATGTGAAAAGGAAACTGAGGGTTATCGTTGTGTGACACGTACTATTCTTATATCATACTTTTAAGCTTGCATATATAACATATATATATTCAAATACATTTTGTAGCATGTAAGTGATTACAAATGGACAGTGGACAACGAAAATGCATTACAGTGTTGCTTTTAATAGGTACGAGTGACATGATCTGGTGTGTTTTCTACCTCGACACACCAATTGGAGATATTTTTTATAAAAATTATTTAAATCGAAAGGTTTTTTTGATGGTGCAAACCTTATCTTGACCAGTGCATATGCACTCATATGTTAACACCATGTGCAACAATAAAAAAAGATTAAGATAGGTAAGGTAAGCACTCTTAGACTATTCAGGCCATTGTGGTACCACAAGTGGTTTCTACGTTTAGCTCAATAATAAGGTACCTATTTTTAATAGCCGAGTCAGAACGGTGTGCCGCATTATATTTGAAACCACTTAGAGCAGCTTTGTCGCCAGCATGGGGCGTATATTAACTTAAGTTAGTTTTGTTTTGCTGAAAGTCGGGTTTCATCGGTTTAAAAACAAACCGACTATTTTCCCTTGCCGTTAGGATGTACAAGACCAGTTTTACCCAAAAATCAAAAAAAGCCGTTATTTGGAAAGGACAATCTAATTTTAATGTCGTAAAAATCAACGTAAAAAATATAATAATAATAATAATTTATTAAAATAAAGATACAATATTTTTTAAATTCATATGTATTTATATGAAAGTGTTTTTATAGCAGTTTATTACTATAACCTGGAAGGCCTAATTTAGGCAAATATGTAAACACTTCAGATTCTACAGTCGATCTTAATGTTTTTATAGCAGTTTATTACTATAACCTGGTAGGCCTAATTTTGGCAAATATGTAAACACTTCAGATTCTACAGTCGATCTTAATGAAATCGAGTTTACATTTTACATGGAGAGTAGCAGTGATATTCTATATGCATATGTGTGTCAATTTTGATTTTGACCAATATCCCTATAGATTCAAATAGAGCGTCCACATATACGCCGTATTTGGGCACACAGATATATCTGCAACTCTGTGCTATTAAAGTTGGGTGACACAAGCAAATGAAGAAGGGAACAACGACCAATTCCATCGTCTAATACAACCAACTCCACATTATTAGTTGGATTTCCCACAATTCGATTGAGTCGACCGAATTTGTTGGGCGACACAACTGCCAACAGATAGTTGGTGCAACTGCCAAAAGGAGGTTGGCAATAAATTCGGTTATCACAACCAATCTGTATTCTCTGTGTATGTATAGCAGGTTAGCAACCAACTTCTAGTTTTAAACCGCTCGTCTGACAGCTGACAGATTTATTCCAGTGCCAGTTCATTTTATTGTTTACTAGCTTACAAAAGCATTTTGATCTATTGAATTCTGAAATAAAGTTATTCGTGTTGGAATTCAAGTTGGTTCGTTTTATGTTATATTTGGCTGGAAAACCACAAGTGACAATCGTCGTTACCATGATACCGGTAGCAAAGTTTTTTTTTACATATATTCCAGATATGTTAGGAAGATTCCGAAAATATGTTCAACATTACATTGTAGTATATTAAATTTTGAACTGTAAAATGTGTCTTATTAAAGACCTAAAGTCAGAAAGAAAAGTGTTTGATATAAACGAAATGGACTGTGTTGTTGGTTCAAAAATAACTTTTTTTATTAAAAAAATTAACATTTTGTAACAAACGATTTTTTTTGGTGATAAAAGTGTAAAGAAGCAATTCAAAAAACTCTAACAAAAGAAAAACGTTTTCGATACACGTTTTCCAAACATTTTTTTTCTTTGCGTGTACAACACCAAAAATGATCCAAAAAATTAAATACAGATTTGATCGAAATCCACGCGGCAGTTGTATAAAAATTGCTCGTGAACTGGGCATATTGGCTAGGACTAAAGCCATTTATGTTCTAAAAAGTGCAAGAACTCACCGATGCATAAAAAATTAGACAGGAAAGAGCCATGGAGTTGCTTCGCTTCGAAAGTGGTCAGTTACCGAATTTGGTTTTCTTCGATGAGAAGCCATTCCAAATAGAACAGTTTGTGAACAAATAAAATGATGATCGGGTTTACTTGCCAAAGAGGTCCGCTAAAAATGTACACCTTCGATTGTCCACCAGAATTCAAGCGGCGCCGATGCTAATAGTGTGAGCTGCTGCAGCGGCCGATGGTCGCTCTCCCTCGTATTCATCGACTGTGGGGTCATAAATAAATTCGAATATTATTGGAATATATATGTTCTATAGACAGTATTGAAACCGTGGTTAGATAAACATTTCGGCAGGCAAGCGTCAAACAAGTATGGCTTATAAAGGAGATTAGTCGCTTCACTTCTACACAATGGCAACCAAAATCTCTACACAGACGAAAAGGACTGTCTTTCATATGTTTCGGTGTAAAAATTATAAAATGTTTGGCTCATTATTTTTAGGTGCAAGCACACACAGAAAACAAATTTGTTGTGACAACCAATTTTTTGCCACCCGAATTATTTGGTTCCATCTACTATCAGGATCTAACCTACATATTTTGTTGCCACAACCAATTTGACAGAAACATTGGTAATCACAATCAATTCAATTTTAGTTGTTAGTTGGGAAAACCAATTGATGTCTGGCCTAACTGAAGCAAGAAAATCATTGAAATTAAACAAAAAATTATTTTATAAATATCTTAGAACATATTATGTTTGGGAGATATGCTACAGAGGCGATCTCAATGTGTTGGACTTTACCACCTGGGGCATTTGGAGAGTAAGATTGGCATTAAATAATATCAAAGTATCGATCATCTCAAGATGGTGCTTTGACGAGAATGGGCCAAAATAGGGCTAAGCCACTTTCGTGCAGCGTGTGATGGGTTTGTCAGCCAATTCGAACAAATCTATACTGAGAAATTCTGTTAAATTAAAGTCAATTTATGAAGATGTTGCGAAAATGTTTTGAAATCAGACGTCTTCAATTAAAGTTATTTGTTTCCTTATAGTTGTTTTGATTTCAGCTTAAAACCAAGCGTTGACTAAACTGCAAGAGTAGCTTAACCAGCAGAGGAAAAGTATGTTTGTCAAGTTTATTTGGGCAAAACCCTTTAGACTGCAATAAAGTCGGATGGACGTCCGTTTCGGAATTACCACATTCCTTTAAATGAACTTAATTTGAATCCACGATATTTTTGTTCTTATATGAACAACAATTCATTATTGAGCTAATCTCTGTTAAGTTTGGTATTGTAGCAGCCCGTTTTTTAGGTTCACTTAGACTATTGAGACCCTTGTGGTACTACAAGTGGTGATTATCAATGAGTGCTGCCCGACTCTATGTTTACATCAATGGCAAGGGACCTCCTTTTAATAGCCGAGTGCGAACGGCGTTTCCCATTACGGTGAAACCACTTACAGAAGTTTTGAAACACTCACCATTACTGAGAGGGGATAATCCACCGCTGAAAAAATTTTTGGTGTTTAGTCGAAACTGTGATTGAACCCATGAAAGTCAGACTATGGTTGTTCCCTACGTAGGCTTTCTGTTAATTTTTTTTTTCACATCCAGATCCCAAAAACGGATGAACCCACCATAAAAGAAAATGTTGCTTTATTTTAGAAAAATTTAACTGAAATATATTACAAATGCCAACATGATACAAGTGAGTTAATTTTTTACTCAAGTTTAAGAAAACTTATTAAATATAATTAATTTTTCTATGTTATTGCTAAAGAAATTTTCGTATGTTGAATTATGAATTATTTTGGGAGAAATTCGAATTTAGTAAAATTGTGTATTTTTTTCTCAATTGATTTTATTTGAGAGCAGATAAATTGAAAAGTAGGATACCACGAAACAATTTTCTTTCTCAAATACTTTCGGTTCTGTAGTCACTCTTTGTGAATCTTCGACCGTACTTTGAATTAATTCGATTATTTTCATAAATCTAGTCTTTGTGTGGAGTTTAAAATTATTCTACCTGTAACTTGTGTCAATATAAAAGTTTCAGATTTTTAATTTAAACTTTATCATTTGTCTTGTGTGATATACTTTTGAAATTGTATACACAACTATATGTCGTCATTCTTACTCTTTCTATGTCTAAATTCCAGGCTAAATCGTTGGGCATGAATACACTACCACCATAGCCCTAACCTTTATGTTCTGATATTGCCCAATGTATATTTCGAAAATCTTTTGAATTTCCCAAGAAAAACACGTGAAGTAGGAAGATATGCAGGCTCTGTATTCCTTCATTGCTAAAGGAAGGCCATGAAGATTTCCGGTTATGTTGTCTTGTCGTCTGTCCATGTAGAACATGCTTCCTTCTGATGTTTGCAATTAATTACGCATTTGTCTTACAAGACAAACAGTTAAGTTTGAAAGCTTTTAAGCCAAAAAATGCATAAATTACAGTTGCTTGCGTGCCTGTGTGCGTGCATGCGAATGGTGTTGCCCCCTTTGGCCACTGGTGTGGGATATGTCTTAATTTCAAGTAAACTCGTATTCGCTGAGATTTGGACATGGCTGACGGCTGGCCATGTTTTCTTAGCCCTAACAGTACTCGCACATGACATGTAAATTTGTTCTCACATGCTACCGGATGGGATTTGTAATAAATAATTGTCGTGTTAGCCTGCAAATAAAACCAACTTTTGCGGGGTTTTGGCAATAGTTTTGCAAAATTAGCATCCACCACCGAAGAGGTTTGTCTGAAATTCTCTGCCCGGTGAACTCTCTTCTAAGCTAATGAGGTGACCACCATAAATCCTACTTCCAAAATGAAAAATTGTCGTTTTGAAAACCAGTTACATTCAGAGATAGTTTCTCGAGCATGTGACATTTTAACGTACAATGACTTATTTTCAGTTGGATGGAGATTCCGTTTTGTGAAACTTTAGTTTGTGTCTTTTGGAAAGACCGCCGCCGTCATTCATAAGAAAAAATGAAGACGAGATCTATATCGCAGTCACACTCGAAATGTTCTTAAGACCGACTATGCTGGATGACATAGCTCGTAGAGATGCCAATGTAGGAAAGAGGAGTTTGGTATACGACAATACGCAGATAAAAAAACCCGTAGTTAAACTAATTTTAACTCGTTTTTATTGCAAAAACGTTATTTTTTTGTAGTTAAATTTTATTATTTTTACGAAATTTGTCTTTCTTTAAATATTTTATGAAGTAAAGTTCAATACGAACTAAAGGTGGAATTACATGCCATGCGGTCATGCGAGCGTACGTTGTATTCGAATAATTGAGTTACACAGCCTGCGTCGGAGCACCCATGAATTTGCTGATTACATTCCTTGCCTCTGCGCTTTTTGTTATGTTTTTGTATTCCACGCACTTTTTACAATATAGGACTTTATGTATTTTAACTTCAATCAATAATTTCCGTCCCTATTTTAGATTGTTCTTCGTTTCTTGATTTGTTTACATGTTGTCAACGCGCCCGACGCATTGAAAAGTTAAAAGTTCGTCAACTTTATACGTCATATGCATACGTTACTTTTGTCGTGTAACTCAAATAATTGTAGTTCCAACATTTGAACTTTTTTTTGACAATAGCATATAACGTACGTACGCATGACCGCATGGTATGTAATTCCACCTTAAAGAAGAAGAAAATGTTCGTACGATTCCCATCAAATAGTAAGAATGAGCTAATGTGTGGTATTTAGTATTGCACGACATCTACGACACTTTTTTTAATACTTTAATAAAAATTATTTTTATCGTAAAATGTTGGAATGCTTCAACTAAACCAAGAGAAATTAAAAAACAACTAAACCATGCTTTAGTCTGAATTTTCATTTCCGACAAAATGAACTAAAATAAAAGAAACACTTGACATAAGCTTGAATTGCTTGAAATGTCGTTATAGAAACAATCATAATATCGTTAAATTAGTTCAAAACCCTTGGGCACAAGTAAAGACACACTACAAGCAAAATAATAGTTCTTCATTTTTCAACGTTTCTCACCAAAGGTGAGTACTAAATAGTACCAGAAGACCTCACGAGTTAATATTTATGAAATTGATTTCGCTATCACAATTTTACAGGTTGAACTTCTTAGGCTATTTGTCAACTAAACGTGAAGAAAGCGAATTGAAACATGTTTTTTGTGTGTGCATGTATGAAATTTATTGTATTATATACAATTACCCCAGAAAATATTTCTTTATGATGATCTAATGGGATCTGTAACTTTAGAGTCCCAGATGAAATCCCTAAAAGTACAAGTACTCATACTGCCGCCTTTATGTTTATACATCATTTGTTATGATCCGAATTAAACTGCTGCTTTATTGTAAATCATAATCTCAAACATATCTCTGAGGCATATGGGACAGATGGGCAGTTCCATTGTCATTGTAATGTAAGACGTTATTGTGGTATTCCACGCTGGCCCATAGGACGGACATACTGTGAAAATTAAATTGTGACCAAATAAAAGCTGCGCTATCAATGACACCGTGATTACGATGTCATTTAACCTGTTTCACATCCAAATGATTTCTCAAGAAGAGACAAAATGGCAATTAAATTAACCTTTTCTGATTTCCTTGGTGTGAGTATGTACCCGCTTATTGTGGAAGTTATCTCAAGTGATCTCTTCAGTTCTGGATGGCACACATTAAATTTGTATTTGGTCTAATGATTTGCCCAATTAAAAGGTTATTTGGATTATTCCGCCATTGTAAGTTTAAGAATGGTTTTCAACTTTCTTTTTATTGCTAAGTACTGTTAACCTAATTTTGCTGTTATCATTTTGAATTTATCTCAGTGCTGAAGTGCTATTAGTACTTTTGACATGAAACTATCATTTTCACCAAATTGATCACATTTCCGGTATATAGGCCTGATTGTTAATCATTTGGCCATGTCGTTGGTATAATTAATAAATTAGAGCAAATTCTCAATTAGAGGGCAATGTAGTAAGATTATTTCGGTTCATTGGTAATTTAAATAGTACACATAAACAACAAAAATGTTGAGATAATGGCTATGGTAAACGTAGTTTATTTGTAACAGATTTTGTCTCTCCGAAAAGTTCAACATTTTATCCCCCCAAAAAAAAAAATATTTTAATACCAAATGTTTATTTTTGCCGTGAATAAAACCCCTTTTATGGTAAAATAGTTTTCTGTATAATCCATTTCACTTATAGGCATATACTCAATTTTTTTATTGCGCTGTTAAAAAGAAATCGATATAGACTATTTAAGATATAGTTCACAATAACATAAAATGTTGGCAACATCATAAAAAAGCGTCTGATATGGTTTTTAATCAGATACCCTGCCAGCATTTCATCCTCATCGATACCACAAACTCGTAAGTGGGATTATAGCAAACGCCAACTGTGATGGGGGAAATGTACCAAAAAATGCGAAATGTACATGAACATATTTTGTCATCACTATTGTTACAAGAGCCATTTTGATATTTTGTGATTTGCTAAGCAGAAATAGCTTTCTATTATTATTAGTATTGTTTTATTTTTTGAATAGAAACAATATTTAAGTGCTGAAAACATAGTTATAACGCTTAAATTTGTGAAAGTATGATGAAAATTTTCGATATTCCAAATGGAATAAAGTGATATTTTTTCAGATATTTTCCAGACACGCTGCCTCCATCAATAATAGACGATGGTACATCAGCAGAATTGCCATTATGTTAAATGTGATTTTAGTTGTATAAATACCTATACAGGGAAGAATTTATAAATTTTTATTGAAAATAATAAACATGTAAACAATCGTGTTTTACTTGACCACAATGATTCTTTTACAACTATCTTAAAATGCACTTTTTCTAACATTTTGAAGGGGCTCTTATTGGCGTCGTTATAAATTTATCTAAAAAGATTCCTAAAATTTGAACTCATGGGATGCTTTAATATACACCCAGAAAAAAGTGTCTTCGAAACTAAAGGAAAAAATGTTTATCAATTTAGTTTAGCCATTTTATTTCCATTCAGTTAAATTTTTGTGTGAAATAATAAAATTTACTTGTTTCAGTAAAAAAATCCTAAATTGAAAGCAGTTAGTAATAGTTCATTAACTAGAATAAGGCATGGCATTTTACTAATACTGTTTTCTTCGCTGGGTATAAGAATTTACTACTGCAAAAGAAAACTTTATTCACTGATAACAAAGCATTCGTAAAAATAAACAAAAACCGAACTAAAACTAAGTTTCCTCAAATTTAGTAAGATATCTTATAAAATGATAATTCTGACTTCCTTTATTATAGAAAGCTTATCATACATACAAATAAATATTTTAGTTCATTAGCACTAAGATGTATTCAATCCTTTCAATACTTAAGGAAACACACTTGTTAGAATATAGGAAAATTTCCTATATTTCTTTTATCTACCTGTCATCGATATATAATCGATGTGTTTGCGCGTGGGTTATTTTTTTAGTTGTTATGGTATACGGAGAGATTGTTAGAAAATAATATAGTAAAATAATATAATAAAAAACAAAAAATATATATAAAATATTTGTTATTTTAAACTAGTGAGAAAAATTGGTTTATAAAAAAGAAAACGCCAACAGAATAACAACCCCTTCATTCGACTTCATTTTTGAAATCTTCAATTAATAGGTAATATTCAGTGACGTCAACCTTTTGTGAAGGATTGGTTTAGGATTTTTTGTTTATATTTGTAGGTATTAAAATTGTAAAAGGAGGACAAAATTGCTAGGCAGCAACTTATTCAAAGTGAAAGGTACCAGAAGAAGAAAAAAATGTATTTTAATATGTTAAGGCCAGTCGATGCTGTTGATTCTAAATAAATATATTTAATATATTAATAAAACATGTCTTTTATTGAAGAAAAAATTGCTTATATAAATACATAAAATTGTATTTAAAAACGAAAGTAAGCAGTTCTAAATTTGAAGTAAAAGGTTTACCACAAATATGTAAGTTTTGTCCAAATGAATGAAAAAAGTTCAATAAAATCATTCCATATATGAATACAATTCAGTTAAATTTTTTCATTCTGTAGTATAGTGGTACATAAATATAGGAAAATGTTAACTAATATATGGAATGCATTCTACCTTATTTCCACGAAAATCACATCGTTCAAACAAATAAAAATGTCTTTGGCGCTATACGAAGTTCAACTTTCTTCACAATGAGTTCATTTTAACTTAAAGAAGGGGTAACTTTTTTCTGGGTGTAGCAGCTTGGCGTGGTATAACTTCTCAATAGTGGCGGAGCTTCTCCGAGGAGTTTTGGATATCGTATACGACTGTTTACGACGTGGTGGGGATTCTCAGGAGTGCCATCAAATTCAAAAATTGTTGGCAGGGCAACACTTTAATTTTGCTTTCTCGAAAATGTATCTCCTTGATTTATATATATCGTAATAAAAATCACCTTTTACTTATTTTTCCTTCATAGTAATATTCCTTTATATGTGCGTAAACTGTGGCATATAAAAAGAATTTTCTTTACTGGCGAATTTCACAAATTGTCCAAAAAAGTTGTGCAACTATGGGTGTGGACTATTAGCGAAAACTACTGTAGCTAGAAAACAAAAACACATAAAACAGTAAAAAAAGGTTTGGAAGGAAATATGTTTTTTATGTATAGTTTCAATTAGGAGAAATATATGATTAGTCCGTTTCAAAACTTTTTTTATCACCACTGACATTGCACCATGCCTAGGTTGGATCACTTAGACCGTTCGGTCCATTACCAAAAAGTACCTAATACATATAGACACTTCTAGTTTTTACCGTTGAACCCACCCTGATTGTTCCAAAATCATGAGCAGGCTGCTTAAGTTAACGTTGACCAGCTTCGCCAGTAATCTAAAGCTATATGCTCCTAAAATTCGTTTAGGGGCATATCGCCGGTATGCACCTCTAGCGAAAAATTTTGTTCCCATAAGAAATGCATTGCTATTTATGCTAACGAAATTTTCGGTAGAGTTCAATTTCGCAAGCTGGTACGCATCTCTAATGGAAATTTTTGTTCATAATGTGGTTGTCAAAAGCATATTTTGGAGAGATGTTGACAACTCATGGCAGCAAACATTTAATTTATTACAGTCATTGTGTGTGTAAAAGTTTTAAGAGGTCTGGAAATAATCAACAATTTATTTGAGGAATATTTGGAACAAATATAAAAAGTTTTTAAAAGCAAATTAACTGTTTTAAAATTTGTGTGTATTATGTTTTTCTACGCTCTATACAAAACCCGTTTTTGTCGTAGACTTAAATAAATTTTTGCTACCGAAAATTTAGCAAGAGGTGCATACCGGCCTTTACACAAAATGACAGACACTCACACAAGAGTTGTTTAATTGATTCCTTTTCCTCCGCATCATGACAGCTCATACACGAGTCACGCCAATAGATTTTGCAAACTCGCCTATCAGGCAGCGAACCGTTACAGCAGATATCAGGAGTGATATCTGTACCACGCCTATATATACTCATAAAATGTGTTGAGTTCCTCAAACAAATCTAAATACATAAATAAATACGCCTCGCATTGATTCACTTCTAATTGCTGTCTCATGTTATTCGCAGTTTGCCAAAAATTACAAAATGAGTTGTGATGTTGGTTTTTTTTTTATTTAGCCAAGATATGATTAACTAAATGCCAGACCATGGATTTATGTTCCCAAACCGTCTGCCCATTTCCAGTCAAAGGAGCTCAGTTTTATGTTACTTTTATGGATACTTCGTCGTGTCTGTGCTGGGTTAAATAATTTCTGCCCTCTGTTGAGTGTTGCCAGTTAAAAAATAAAGTGGTTTTACCAGGCTAATGCGTACACACTCACACATACACGCGCATGTAAGAATATGAATTAAAGCAACACTGGAACACATTGCTATGCACACACACGCAGTTGCCACACATTTCCACACACACACACTTTGTATCACCTCGTGTGTTGGAAATGATTGGGTGGTCCCTGGTGACTACCTAGAATTGTTCCTAAGTGTGTCGTAATACAGCTCCAAAAGTGCCCCACAAGGATACCATCCAATTGGAAAATCTTGTATGTGCGAGAATGACTGAGCAACGGAAATACACCTCATATTTCGGGAAGAGTCTACCAAAAGTTCACCCCATCACATCCTCCATCTCTCCCACATATACGCATATCGGTTTTTTCATGGTTGCCTCAAGTTCACTGACAAATTGCAGGTATTGGAAAAATTCCCTTATCTTAAAGGTTATGGAATGGCCAAAAAATTACGTCAAAATTGACCAGTAGAATGTATGCGGTCTCTTCACTTACCCTTGCATGCTCCAAAGTGGCAACATTTCGTTTCTACAGTTTGAGTTTTTTACGAATCACTATATCCAATCTTATCAGCTTAGGCCACAGTCAAAGTTGGTGAAGTGTCTTCTGAGGTTTGTCAGCCACAATGTTGATCTCATAAGAATCACAAGCTCTCGTTGCTCTCATGTTTGACTCCAAAGCATTCCTATGTTTCACCTGCCCCTGTTTCTTGTGTCGGAAAACTGGTGCATTCTGCTGGTCAGAGCACATGTCATGCAACAAACTCAGAAAAGGCAGAAAACGGAAACACAAAGTTTGCTCATGGCATTATACAGTGCCTCGAAAGGAAACAGTAGCAGCCTCGGTAGTGTCAAAAGGATACAAAAGCGGAGATTTCAGTCGGTACACTAAGGTTTTCTGTTTTTTATATCGCATACTTCGCATTTGTTCACTCAGTGATTGTAGACAAATTCGAAACACACACAACTTGGTACACTAGCATCCACATCTACACTATGGGATGATGATATCCCCAAATAAAAAATCAATTTTTCTATCTTTCTTAATAAGTGTGGAGATCTAGTGATGTCTCGCTGTTTGTACGTTGTACACGCTAAATATTAATTTCTTTTCTGGGAAACAGGGCCAAATTCTTTCCTTCAGGCTAACCAAAAAAAAATTACAAAAGCTTAAGCAAAGTTTGTTGGGAAGAGCCGTCGAAAAGAGTACCATAAACATAGACTTATTTTCCTCTAAAGAGACAACTCTATCAATAAAGAAAAGCTTGGTATAAAATTTCGTTTCGGAGAAAAAAATATTTTTTTGTATAAAATCGCCATTTGTAGTGAATTTTCTATACAGAAATGTGCCATATATTATATAATTCGATCTAGAGATACAACAGACAAATATCGACTTTTCTTTTATCAAGAAAACGTCGATGTCGACCAAAAACGACTATTTGACATTTAATATTTCCGAGCTTATATGAAGACGATGTAATTTTTTTTAAAGATAATTTTAAAAAGGCCGCACCCAAAAAAATACTTCCTCCTTTTAGACAAAAGAAAGTCCACATTATTACAAAATATTTTTTATAGAAAATAAGCCCGGATTTATGACACTAGTTGCAACGATTATATCAATTATTTTTTATTTGCTTTTGAAGAACATTTGTAAGCAGCTAAAGGAAACTTCCTTTGACTAAGATTTCATTCCTAAGAAATATCCCTTCTTTATATAGCTAGGTTTGATCAGTCCGGCATAAAATTCTGTAGTTGCTGCATTCATTCATTCTTCAGAAAAGAATACCCTTCATTGAGTGTATATCTCAAACAGAAAACGGAAAATTTCATACATGAGATTTCTATCTCAATTTTAATTTTACAAAATCTAGATAAAAAGCGTCGAGTTTTTTGGGGATGATATTTGTTTTTCTTTAAGATGTACTCGGACGACAAAGACTATTTTTCATATGTTTGGGCGTAAAAATTATATGTTTGGAACTCAAAATTTTTAACAAATTATTTTTAAGTGCAAGCATATAATGTTCATAGACTGCCATAACATGTTTGGGACATATATGTTAATAAGTTAGAACATAAAATTTTTCTAAATATAATATGTTTGGATGCAAACATATATTGATTTAGAAATAGCCTATAAACATTTATTTGTTTAGAAAGAGAGACCTAGAGAGTATGCTGTAATTAAAAGAATAGAAGTAACCAAATGGCGCCTTTACATTTTTTTCTACCAGTGTAAGTGAAACATAATATGTTTGAACAACACAAACAATATTTTGTTTGGACAAATCCTGAACATATATGCTTGAAGCAAAATGTGTTTGGAGTATATGTTAGAGAAGCTTTTTTTTTGAGGGTACATAGTAGAGGTGTACGCGTAAGTGAAATTTCACTCACACTCACTAAGCAAAATATTTATTCACGCACTCTCACACATGATAGGTGTGGTAGCCCCTCACGCACATTCACGAAATGAAAAGCAGTACTCACGCACGAACTACTTTTAAAGACTCACCCTCACGCACGATTCAGAACAAATCACGTGACTCACGGGAATGAACAAAGGTAACAAAAGTCGTGAAAAGAATATAGTTCGACAGCTAAATTAATTTCAGTTAATATACGAGTAAGAATTAAATCTTGCTTTTTTCGTGAGCGTGATTTTGCAGACATTTTATTCACGCACATTCACGAACAGATTTTATTTCTCACGCACGCTCACACACGACATATTTGTTTTAGTCCCATGCACGCACATTCACGAGAGTTGCTTCCGATTTTGTTCACGACTCACGTGAACCGCGCGTGAATCACACGTGTCACGGCAATTTCGTGTCAGGCGCACACCTCTAGTATATAGTATGACCCAATATGAATATTTGAGCGATTCACGAAGGATAGTGTCTAAGTTAAGACATCAGTGTATTATTGAGGGTTTTTTATTGTTAAGGCTGTTTTTTTTTTGTTTTTTTTTTTATACCCACCACCATAGGATGGGGGGTATATTAACTTTGTCATTCCGTTTGTAACACATCGAAATATTGTTCTAAGACCCCATAAAGTATATATATTCTGGGTCGTGGTGAAATTCTGAGTCGATCTGAGCATGTCCGTCCGTCCGTCCGTCCGTCCGTCCGTCTGTTGAAATCACGCTAACTTCCGAACGAAACAAGCTATCGACTTGAAACTTGGCACAAGTAGTTGTTATTGATGTAGGTCGGATGGTATTGCAAATGGGCCATATCGGTCCACTTTTACGTATAGCCCCCATATAAACGAACCCCAAAATTTGGCTTGCGAGGCCTCTAAGAGAAGCAAATTTCATCCGATCCGGCTGAAATTTGGTACATGGTGTTAGTATATGGTCTCTAACAACCATGCACAAATTGGTCTACATCGGTCCATAATTATATATAGCCCCCATATAAACCGATCCCCCGATTTGGTTTGCGAGGCCCCTAAGAGAAGCAAATTTCATGCGATCCGGCTGAAATTTGGTACATGATGTTGGTATATGGTCTCTAACAACCATGCAAAAATTGGTCCACATCGGTTCATAATTATATATAGCCCCCATATAAACCGATCCCCCCATTTGGCTTGCGAGGCCCCTAAGAGAAGCAAATTTCATCCGATCCGGCTGAAATTTGGTACATGGTGTCAGTATATGGTCTCTAACAACCATGCAAAAATTGGTCCACATCGGTCCATAATTATATATAGCCCCCATATAAACCGATCCCCCGATTTGGCTTGCGAGGCCCCTAAGAGAAGCAAATTTCATCCGATCCGGCTGAAATTTGGTACATGGTGTCAGTATATGGTCTCTAACAACCATGCAAAAATTGGTCCACATCGGTCCATAATTATATATAGCCCCCATATAAACCGATCCCCCGATTTGGCTTGCGAGGCCTCTAAGAGAAGCAAATTTCATCCGATCCGGCTGAAATTTGGTGGATGGTGTTAATATATGGTCTCGAACAACCATGCAAAAATTGGTCCACATCGGTCCATAATTATATATAGCCCCCATATAAACCGATCCCCCGATTTGGCTTGCGAGGCCTCTAAGAGGAGCAAATTTCATCCGATATGGCTGAAATTTGGTACGTGATGTTAGTATATTGTCTCTAACAACCATGCAAAAATTGGTCCACATCGGTTCATAATTATATATAGCCCCCATATAAACCGATCACCAGATTTGACCTCCGGAACCTCTTGGAAGACCAAAATTCATCTGATTCAGTTGAAATTTGGTACGTGAAGTTAGTATATGGTATCCAACAACCATGCAGGAATAAGAAGTTTTAAGATACCACAACCCAAGTAATTCGATTGTGGATGACAGTCTTTCGTAGAAGTTTCTACGCAATCCATGGTGGTGGGTACATAAGATTCGGCCTGGCCGAACTTGCGGCCGTTTATACTTGTTTTTTTTTTGTAAATCTTGCGTTATTTCAAAATTTGTTTACAACGGGCTTTATTTCGTCTTGAGGCAATAATTTTAACTATAAAAGTTGTTTTACATCCTCTCATAGAAGAAAAAATGAACTAAAAATAAAGAAGAAAATCATTGGCGCCAATCATCACCATTTTAACCATACAGTAGTTCATTTTTACTATTTTTGGGAATCGTACGAAAATCTTCGTTTGCTTTAGTTCATATTGAACTTATGTGTACGGTTATTGAACTTTATATCCACGTTTAGTTCATAAAATTTTTGAGACATACTTAAAAAAAGTAAGATTTCATTAAGCTGTAGAAAATATCGAATAAATAATAAAATTTAACTACTACTACTAATTTTTTTCTTTACGGAAATTTTTTTCAGTGCATCCTTATCCGAATTTCATGGGCATTTGCATGATCGGAAGTCGATACAAATAGAGTGGCTATCTTATATACCCCCATATATACTTTAATTTACATATTTGCATCCCATTGTGCACTGGTCCACGACCAGTGCACCAGAGAGTTTTGTCCATTGTTTATAGTTCAGCTCTTCTGTTGCTGGTGCTCCAGTGAGTGGGTTGATGGGTGGCAAGTTGAACCTTTGGAATAATGTGGAGCGAATAATGGGGGCACATTTCTTAATGCCATTATTTTCTGACCATCAGTTTTCGCGAATCTGCTGAACCAAAGTTTTTGTTCATAGCAGCCATAGACGGGGTGGTGTCAAGCTGTTTACACCTGAGATTGCTTTTGCATTTTATAGAATTCTTAGGTTTCAACTTCATTTTCTGGTTGTCGTCATTCCTATATCTAGCTGAAAGTCTCCTGTGCTGGCAACAAACCACCTTTTTTGATTCACAAAGAGCTCTTCCTAGTCTGGTCGGTAGGTGGTCTGGTGGGTAGCTGGGTGGTTGTAAGGATATTATTTATGAGATTTTTCTGTTTTCACTTGTTTTGAGTTCGAAACACGACTTGGGAGTTGACAGCGTCATTGAAAAGAAAAGTAGTAGGACTTCAGCAAAAAGGCGTCCACTTTCTTATTGCCAGGATGGTATGAACAATGCACAACTTTCTAAAACACTGGAAATGTTTCAAGGCTTGAGAAAAATCCTTTTGGTTTGCTACCTTCAAAAAGAAGTCAATGAACATTTCTTTAGCCGATTTAACTTTAGTTCATGAAAATTAATTGATTTTTTATGTCAGAACATTTTATTTATTTTAATTAGCTACACCCAAAAAGTTAACCCCCTATTTCACTAAAGCCAATTTAACTTTATTTTAGTTCATGGAATTATTATGTTTGGAGAATGTTTCCTTTTTTCGTAATTTAGTTAAATGGACTAAAAACCGTGGAAAAAATCATACACAAATGAAACATAGAGATTTACTAAATTCGTACTTCTCACACAATAGTTCTTTATTTCTTTACTTTTGTAAATTTTTCTACAAATGTGCTCATCTTAAACTTCGTATGGCACTAAAGACATTCTTGTAATTTTCAATTTTTCCTTCAAACTACAAAATTTTCTTCAATAAGTGAAAAAAATTATGTCAAACAAATTTTCTTGAATTTGTCGAAAAATATTTAATTAGTTTTGTGATATCGGCGTAATGTCAGAGTTTGTAATACAGTTTAGTTAAAATTTTCTTAAAATTATACAAAAAAAATATTTTTTCCCTCCCAAACGAAATTTTAGATAAACAAATATAGTTTATCATTTGTTTTTTTCTGTAATAAAGATGTTTGTGCTAGACGTTTTTTTTAATTGTCTAACTAATTGCATATTCCCTCATATATTTCGCACTACCACTTTGTTTATTTACTCCTCAGCATGTTTTTCTGCAATACAACAAAGAAAAAATCATTATATTTTATAAATTTTATAATTGTATCTTCGGTTCAGACTGAGAGTCGAATCGCAGTCCATACAGTTTGCACACAAAACGCATGTTAAAGAGCTTTATTTGAAGGAAACAAACCACTTTATTCGCTTCCCTTTTTTAAAAACTATGTACTAAATAAAACGCTTGGAAGTATATAAAATATATAAGAATACGTATATTCTAAAAAATTTCGCAAGATTTCGAAAGAATATTCGGCTTTACATACCATTGTATCAAATTCTTTTAGCGAAACCTCAAAATGTGTCTCATTTAAGACGTAATGTCAGATAAGAACAGTGCTTAATATAAACGAAATGGGCTTGGATTTTAGAATAAAAAGAAACTTTTGTAATAAAAATTTGTTTATTGGTGATAAAGTTTTGAACTTTTCAAAGAAATTAAAAAATAAAACTAACAAAAGAACAACTTTTGCGATACCCGTATTTTTTTTGTGACTATCTTGTGTCAAGTTTGAAAAAGGCCGCTTAATAAATGAGGGAATTGCAGAAAATTGTGCTAAAATTTCGCGACACCTACGATGAGAGCTATCCGATCCGATAATACAAAGTATTATTTTGTCTCATATTTGAACAAAATTGGTCAGTAAATACACTCAAAAATATAAATAAATGAAATATAAAATATAATATAAATTTTTGCATAAATTAGTATATTTTTATAAATTTATAAACTTTTCCATAAAATATATGAACTTTTACACAATATATTGTTTTGTAACAAGTACTTATATTAAATTATGATTTTGTTATCCATCAATTGTAAGTCTTAGCACAAGGTATTTGATTAGGATGTCCAAGCAACATAGTTAATAATTTTTGTCTTAAATATTTATTTTTACCAATATTAAAATACTCGTTTTTGAAATTTCCGTCCCTCCATTAAAATCAAACGTCTTTGAAGTAAAAAATCACGTTTTAATGGAATAATCTACACCCTCAAAAAAAAAAATAGCTTCTGTAACATATGCCCCAAACACATTTTGCTTCAAGCATATATATTTTCAGGATTGGTCCAAACAAAATATTGTTTGTTCTGTTAAAAATATTAAGTTTCACCTCAGGCATACACTGGTAGAAAAAATGTTAATGAAATTTTCTTTGTGTATATATATTTTTAAGGCGCCAATTGGTTACTTCCATTATTTTACTTGCACATATATGTTTATAGACTATTTCTAAATCAATATATGTTTGCATCCAAGTATATTATGTCCCAAACATAATATGTTCTAACATATTACCATATATCTACCAAACATGTTATGCTAGTTTATGAACATTATTTGCTTGCACTTAAAAATATTGTGTTAAAAAATTTTAGTTCCAAACATATAATTTTTACACCCAAACATATGGAAAACAGTCTTTTTCGTCCGTGTAACTAACTGTGGTTAAGAATTTTCACGCTAAAGATCGGAAGGCTTCAAAAGGACTTATCGGTTTGTTATTGGGAAATCAAGAAAACTTCCCTGTGCATATCTCAATGAGAAAATATATAGTATAGTTTATATACTATATAAAGGGTGATTCTTTTGAGGTTAGGATTTTCATGCATTAGTATTTGACAGATCACGTGGGATTTCAGACATGGTGTCAAAGAGAAAGATGCTCAGTATGCTTTGACATTTCATCATGAATAGACTTACTAACGAGCAACGCTTGCAAATCATTGAATTTTATTACCAAAATCAGTGTTCGGTTCGAAATGTGTTTCGCGCTTTACGTCCGATTTATGGTCTACATAATCGACCAAGTGAGCAAACAATTAATGCGATTGTGACCAAGTTTCGCACTCAGTTTACTTTATTGGACATTAAACCAACCACACGAATGCGTACAGTGCGTACAGAAGAGAATATTGCGTCTGTTTCTGAGAGTGTTGCTGAAGACCGTGAAATGTCGATTCGTCGCCGTTCGCAGCAATTGGGTTTGTGTTATTCGACCACATGGAAGATTTTACGCAAAGATCTTGGTGTAAAACCGTATAAAATACAGCTCGTGCAAGAACTGAAGCCGAACGATCTGCCACAACGTCGAATTTTCAGTGAATGGGCCCTAGAAAAGTTGGCAGAAAATCCGCTTTTTTATCGACAAATTTTGTTCAGCGATGAGGCTCATTTCTGGTTGAATGGCTACGTAAATAAGCAAAATTGCCGCATTTGGAGTGAAGAGCAACCAGAAGCCGTTCAAGAACTGCCCATGCATCCCGAAAAATGCACTGTTTGGTGTGGTTTGTACGCTGGTGGAATCATTGGACCGTATTTTTTCAAAGATGCTGTTGGACGCAACGTTACGGTGAATGGCGATCGCTATCGTTCGATGCTAACAAACTTTTTGTTGCCAAAAATGGAAGAACTGAACTTGGTTGACATGTGGTTTCAACAAGATGGCGCTACATGCCACACAGCTCGCGATTCTATGGCCATTTTGAGGGAAAACTTCGGAGAACAATTCATCTCAAGAAATGGACCGGTAAGTTGGCCACCAAGATCATGCGATTTGACGCCTTTAGACTATTTTTTGTGGGGCTACGTCAAGTCTAAAGTCTACAGAAATAAGCCAGCAACTATTCCAGCTTTGGAAGACAACATTTCCGAAGAAATTCGGGCTATTCCGGCCGAAATGCTCGAAAAAGTTGCCCAAAATTGGACTTTCCGAATGGACCACATAAGACGCAGCCGCGGTCAACATTTAAATGAAATTATCTTCAAAAAGTAAATGTCATGGACCAATCTAACGTTTCAAATAAAGAACCGATGAGATTTTGCAAATTTTAGGCGTTTTTTTTTTTTAAAAAGTTATCAAGCTCTTAACAAATCACCCTTTATTAATATAGTATATAAATAAATTATACCCTGAAAAACTTTGTATATCGACATTTTCGATACCATCTGAAATAGGTCAAAGGTGTTGTGTGCTATATATAAGGGTTTTGTATTTTCATATACATACATATTTTTTAATCTGAACGAAATCAGTAGGGTCTCCAAATATATACTCGTGCCGAATTTGAAGTCGGTTGGACTAAAACTGCGACATAGACTTTGATTACAAAAATGAGTTTACAGACAGACAGACGGACATGGTTAGATCGACACAGGGGTGGGCCTTGAGCAATATTGCCAAAGATACCGTGTCCCTATTTCGTCCCTTCTTGGTGTTGCAAACATATCAAAAAATACATTTTTGTTAGAGCATATGTATCATAGGATTTCATTTATACACCAGTTGATCAACAAAGCTTCCTAAAGTTGGATCGAATTTTTTAGCAATCCTCTAAAATTCGACTAATGACAGAATTATGATGGTTGAGTTAGTCTATAGTTACTAATAGTCGATCACAACTTTAACTCTTACTTACGTGACTTCATTTTAAACCGACATAAACGATTCGGAGGAATAAAGACGATGAGGTTGCATTTGATAGGTAGCGAAATGGTAAACGACTTTTAGTCACCCCTCAAAGCATCCTGTCGTTTAACTCCTTATGCGAAAAACAAACAGGATGTATTTTGACGATATCTATCTGCGGATGAATGAGTGGGTATTCATAATTCTGAATTTGACGAAACAATTAAGGATATTAGCTCTCCCCCATTGTACGACAACAAATGGATATGTTCACTATAAGTAACCCCTCACTCACTTTGAAAGCTTATGATCACATCCAAAGATATAAAAATATTTTATTGGTCACAACTACAATCGTTTACATAGTACTTATGGTATGGACATGTGTGGATTACGAATTGCACTGTTCGTCCTTGCATTTGTAAGTGTCCACGATTCTCTCTAATGTGGTCATTGATAAATAACTGAGTGATTGTCGGAGATGTCAATGCTGTTTTACAGTTGTGCCAATGCGAAAATAATAAAACTAGACCTCCACTATAATCATAATTTAGTCATTCAGAGCGTAAGGAGTTTTTCGAACCTCCCCGGACAGAAGTCACGACTGAGCAACAAGAATTCTTGTGACCTCTTTCAAGTAGAAGCATTTACGATTATGCAAAACTCATAACGAAATTCAAAAGAAAACTTAAGCCAACATAAAATAGCCGTAAAACAAAGCCACAAGACCAAAACTACTCGTAATGAATGCAGAACAATAAAGAAAGCCACGACCACCGAACTGAAGATGGAGGAAGTCAAAAGTGCTCTCTAACACAAAAATCCCAATAAAAAAGTGGAATAAGCGAGTTTAGCATACCAACATAAATACGAAATTTCGGATGGATTGTATACATCTGGCCAACTGAGGAAACAATTGCAAACCAGTAGCTGGAAAAGACAATACAATACAGCACACATAACCAAAAGTCATAAAGGGCACCAGTTCCGGAGCACAAGCGAATTGTCATCGTATATTAACGGCACGCGTTCGAACCCATTTTGCGAGAGTAGTCGCTCACACCAAAGTACAGAAGCAAGAGTTTACTTTTAATATGAAAAGCAAAAGCGTGGACGAAGTCATGGCCATAAATACATATTCATATTCAGCTTTTAACTGGATCAAATATAATATGGTATAGCTCACAATTTATGTTTGGTTCGTGTCAGTGGATTCATTGAGCCAATACATAATTTTTAACTAAAACCAATATTTTCACCTTTTCTTATCTCTGGGAGAATAGGGATTTCACATTCTTCATTTATAGCCAATTACACTCAAAAAAAGTGAACCTATATATCGGTAAAGCAAATTTAATTCTATTTAAGTTAATGGAATTATTATGATTTGAGAAAATTTTCTTGACTTTAATAATTTTTTAATGTACGTTAGTTAAAT
This sequence comes from Haematobia irritans, assembly GCF_050003625.1. NCBI lineage: Eukaryota > Metazoa > Arthropoda > Insecta > Diptera > Muscidae > Haematobia > Haematobia irritans. The sequence continues at coordinate 64,967,832 of NC_134401.1, read as the reverse complement.
GAACTAAACAAGGAGAAAAAATTATACCCAAATGAAGCATAACGATTTACTAAATTCGTGTCTCCCACAAAACAGTTCAGAATTTCTTAAAATTTGTAAATATAATAATATTGGCACTAAAGAAATTTTTGCAATTTTGGACTTCAAACTTGGAAATTGTCTTTAACAAGTAAAAAAAAAACAATTATGTCTAATAAATTTTCTTGAATTTATCGAAAAATATTTACTTATTTTAGTGAAATCCGCATGACATCTAGTTAAAATTTTCTTAACTTAACCAATATGTTCATCCCTGGTGGGTTCACAGTTTTTTGTGTGCACGAAAAAGCTTTTATACCATTTTTACTAGCCTGTGTAGTGATGTACATGATAAACAAATAAGGTAGTTATAGGGATGCCAGATTTTAAAGAGGCAAAAAGAGCACATACGGAAAAAAGAGCACCGTTTTTCAAACAAAAGAAAAACATTTGATTCCAATTTATAAAAATATAATTCATTTAAACATTACAAAAAAGTTCATAACATAAACATAAAATAGCCCACTTTCAACCCAAGCTAATTTTCCTGCAATACTTTGAAAGTCATTTTTTTGGTGTTTTTGTGAAAAATGAAAAAACGGCGTGATCATCTTCGACTGCGATATATAAAGTAGAACAGTAGTTAATTAGAAAATAACGGCGTAAGACAATCTCGTAGTGCGACATTTACGCATGTTCGGTTTACTTTTACCATTTGTTGAATCGCGTTGGATTAATATTTGTTGTGATGCATAAAAAGAGCACTTAACTACAAATAGAGCACATTTGTAAAAAACGGAGCACATATGCTCTTTAAAAGACCACGTCTGGCATCCCAGGTAGTTTATACATCAAGTAAATAATAATGCTCCACAAAGGTTCAATTTTATAATTATGCATTTGAAGGTTGCAAATACGCAACCTCTCATTTAATTTTTACGTACGAGAATAGAACTAAGTTATTCGGTGCCAAGGTAGGACGGATGATCCATAAAATTGGCAAATGGTTGTGTGAAGATCAGAAATGATGCGTAGTTTTAGTGGTGCATTTCCAACATGTACATGTGTTTTTCCGAAGAAACAGGCGATTATTTCCTTGGAAGTGCTTCATTCGCGAGCAACTTTTGTTGGATTTGGCTCATCTTGAAACATCCTTACAATCGACTGCTATCTACTATCGGGCTCATACCTGTAAAGCCACGATTCATCTCCTGTCACAATGTTGTAAACGTGTTTCGAAGCATCGCAATCGTATTTTTGGAGCATTTCTTTCGACCAATCGACACAAGCCAACGCTAGTACCTAAAATTGCTCAATCTCACGATAGGTCATATGGTTGGCGCACAGCATCAGTGGTTTTTGGAACAACACTTCATTTTGAACGACCTTCACGAAGTTTGTCTTCGAGTGAACTACCACCTCCGAGGAATTCACTATACCATCGATAAACGCTGGTCCTTGACGAAACTTCATCGCCAAAAAATTAAATAAGTTCATCGATGAATGTTTTAAGTAAACAACACAAAGAGCGTTCATATGTCAAAATGTTCCGAGTACGTATAACCTCAACATTTTCAGTTCGCAGACAATTTGAATCTACTTGTGCATGCCCTCCAATCTGGTTTATAAATAGAATTGCGTGACTGTATGGAACGGAAGGGCAAACTAACATCACCCTACCCTGTGAAGGATTGTGACGTTAACCACTTTTTATATAGCATTTCACCTCAAATAAATCCCTTTTCAAATCAAATGATTCATTTCCTGCTGGCTTGCACGATTCTTCGCCTTAAGAAGAATAGTTTTTCACATTGAAATTTTTGCGGTTACATTTTTAAAGTAATTAATTTTAAAACTGATACATTTGGTCAATTGGTGCATACGATCTTTGTTTGCTCAAAATTTATCAGGATTATGTTTGTTTTCATTTTAATTATTGCAAAAACATAACTGCGATAATAAACTGATCTTCGAAACGAAAACTAAAAAAACCTATTAACGTACACTGGTAGAAAAAGTTTCGTTATATTAACGAATTGTGACATTAAAATTGAGCCAATGAAACAAATTCATTGCTATAACGAAATTTATCGTTATTATAACGAATAATTTGTTGATTAGCGAAACGTTTCGTAGTATTAACGAATATTTTCGTTGTCTTAATGAAAATGATTCGTTGCACCAATGATAAATGTTCGTTGGCTCAATTTTAATGAAATTTTCTTTGTGTGTATTAAGTAATTAATAAAGATTAATTAAAAGTTTTCGTTGGAAACATATTAGTGTGTCCAAAACAGGTACCGCTTAATCGGTTTGCCGCATTTCGTTATAAAAATCGAACCCGTATGGTTAAAAAATTTAAATTTTCGGTTAACCCGAAAACCGAGTTTTGAGCATCAGTTAACCGGTTTTCTACATTTCAATAAAATTTCTATCGTTCCTGTGATTTTTTTTCGAAAGTCCAACTTTGTGCAGAGACGTATGGTGGAAGTGAAACACAAGAGTAATTACTACTTGTTTTCACTAATTAGCCCCAAAAACTTTCATTACACCGAAAAACAGACCGATAAATTGTGTATTATATGCAATTAACTTGTGATTTAGTCCGACATTCACCTTCAGTAACGAGCATTTTCAGCATAGAATTTCATAACAAATATACAATATCTCGATTGAAAAATACATAATACGGAAAATGTTATGACACTAAAGTACAGCATCAATTACACCCAGTCCATTTTTAAATGTTCATTCTAATACAAAGAACGTTATTTTAGTTTCTTTTTCAGTTTTTACTGGTTTTCAAAATATTTGGATTTTCGAATAAATCAAAAACCGTTTTTCCAAAAATCGGTTATTTTGACACCCTAATACCCAGTAATGCCAATTAGCTATTTTATGCAGACGAAAAAGTCCCATCTACGGTGTACAGACAATCTACTGCGCTGTGAATGGACTTGAGACGTCATTACATTTCTTGGTCTATGGTGCAGGCAATAATCATTTCGTTTTATTAGCTGAATTTGCAATAAGTATTCTTTCTTTGCCATATGCAGAAGTTCAACGAGTATCAAGCCAAGAGAACATAAACACAACTTGAAGAAATAGGACGAATATTGACACCATCATTTTTTTGTTATTTTTTACAATTAATGTCGTAATATAGATATGGCCTCCGTAGACATGAATATGTTGTTACAGTGTAACTGTACCAAAAACCTACCTTACGAAGATTACTTACTTGTACTTATAACAACACAAACAATAAAGATATTGTTGTTTTACATAACATCGTACACGCAAAAAATAATTCTTTCATCCCAAACGAAATTTTAGACAAACAAAGTTCGTTTCTCATTTGCTTTTCGTTGAAAGAAAGTGTATTTGGAAGAAAAGTATATACTTTTTGTGATAAACGTTTATTCTTTTCCATGATGTAAAAACAATTTCATAAAGACTAACTAAAAAAAATTTTTTGCTAGCTAATTGCATTTTCCCCCACATCTTTCTCACTTCCACGAAGTTTTTTTTAGTTATTAGCACCTTTTTCTGTAATACAAACAATGTAGAAGAAATTATACGATTTTATAAATTTTAAATTTTTTTAAATTTTACCTTTCGCCTGGACGGAGAATCGAACCGCGGACCATGCAATTTGTAAGCCAACACACTATCCACTGAGCTATGTAGCCGTTATTGTCATCAATAGACAATTGCCCATATAAGTTATATTTATATAGCATAGCTCGCGGCGCCCACGAGCCGATTAAACAAAGTTTATTTAACGGAAAAATACATTTAGTTGGACACCGTGGAGCAGTGGTTGCTACGTCCAACTTGCTTGCCAAAGATCGTGGGTTCGATCCCTGCTTCGACCAAAGTTTTTTTTTTACATATATTCCAGATATGGTCGCAAGATTCCGAAAAAATGTTCAACATTACATTCTACTATATTAAATTTTTACTATGAACTGTAAAATGTGTCTTATTAAAGACCTAGTCAGAAAAGAACAGTGTTTGATATAAACGAAATGGACTGTGTTGGTTCAAAAATAACTTTTTTTATTGAAAAAATAAAAATTTTGTAACAAACGAATTTTTTTGGTGATAAAAGTGTATACTTTTCGAAGCAATTCAAAAAACTCTAACAACGTTTTCGGTACACGTTTTCGAAACGTTGTTTTTTCTTTGCGTGTACTATTTGTTTTTTGCTATTTTGTTATATAGCTCTTTTTGCTATATTTTTCTTGGCCCAAAATAAAGAAATTGCATGTAGCTATTTTTATACCCTTCACCACTACTGTGGTACAGGGTATAATAAGTTTGTGCATTTGTATGTAACGACAAGAAGGAGTAATCATAGACCAACCTTTTAGTATAAGGATCGGCTTAGAATTAAATTCTGAGTCGATTTAGCGATGTCCGTCTGTCTGTCTGTTGATGTATTTTTGTGTGCAAAGTACAGCTCGCAGTTTTAGTCTGATTGTCCTAAAATTTGGTATAGGGTCCTGTTTCGGCTCAAAGACGATCCCTATTGATTTTGGAAAAAATCGGTTCAGATTTAGATATAGCTGCCATATATATTTTTCACCGATCTGGTCATAATTTGCGTGTATATCAACCGATCTTCCTCAAATTCCGTACATCCGAATATTTTATGAGTCTCGAAAAACTTGCAAAACATCATCGGTTCAGATTTGGATATAGCTCCCATATATATATATATATATATATATATATATATATATATATATATATATATATATATATATATATATATATATATATATATATATATATATATATATATATATATATATATATATATATATATATATATATATATATATATATATATATATATATATATATATATATATATATAAAGGGTGATTCTTTTGAGGTTAGGATTTTCATGCATTAGTATTTGACAGATCACGTGGGATTTCAGACATGGTGTCAAAGAGAAAGATGCTCAGTATGCTTTGACATTTCATCATGAATAGACTTACTAACGAGCCACAACGTCGAATTTTCAGTGAATGGGCCCTAGAAAAGTTGGCAGAAAATCCGCTTTTTTATCGACAAATTTTGTTCAGCGATGAGGCTCATTTCTGGTTGAATGGCTACGTAAATAAGCAAAATTGCCGCATTTGGAGTGAAGAGCAACCAGAAGCCGTTCAAGAACTGCCCATGCATCCCGAAAAATGCACTGTTTGGTGTGGTTTGTACGCTGGTGGAATCATTGGACCGTATTTTTTCAAAGATTCTGTTGGACGCAACGTTACGGTGAATGGCGATCGCTATCGTTCGATGCTAACAAACTTTTTGTTGCCAAAAATGGAAGAACTGAACTTGGTTGACATGTGGTTTCAACAAGATGGCGCTACATGCCACACAGCTCGCGATTCTATGGCCATTTTGAGGGAAAACTTCGGAGAACAATTCATCTCAAGAAATGGACCGGTAAGTTGGCCACCAAGATCATGCGATTTGACGCCTTTAGACTATTTTTTGTGGGGCTACGTCAAGTCTAAAGTCTACAGAAATAAGCCAGCAACTATTCCAGCTTTGGAAGACAACATTTCCGAAGAAATTCGGGCTATTCCGGCCGAAATGCTCGAAAAAGTTGCCCAAAATTGGACTTTCCGAATGGACCACCTAAGACGCAGCCGCGGTCAACATTTAAATGAAATTATCTTCAAAAAGTAAATGTCATGGACCAATCTAACGTTTCAAATAAAGAACCGATGAGATTTTGCAAATTTTATGCGTTTTTTTTTAAAAAAAAGTTATCAAGCTCTTAACAAATCACCCTTTATATATATATATATATATATATATATATATATATATATATATATATATATATATATATATATATATATATATATATATATATATATATATATATATATATATATATATTTTACCCGATTTACACTTATATGACCACAGAGCCCAAAGTTTACTACCGATTTTCGTTAAATTTTGCACAGAGAGTACAATTTACATTCTCCCAAGGCTTGGTAAATTTGATTGAAATCGTTTCAAATTTAGATATAGCTCTCATATATAGCTTTCGCCCGATTTACACGCATATGACCACAGAGGCCAATTTTTTGCTCCGATTTAGTTGAATATATATATATATATATATATATATATATATATATATATATATATATATATATATATATATATATATATATATATATATATATATATATATATATATATATATATATATATATATATATATATATATATATATATATATATATATATATATATATATATATATATATATATATATATATATATATATATATATATATATATATATATAATATATATATTTTACCCGATTTACACTTATATGACCACAGAGCCCAAAGTTTACTACCGATTTTCGTTAAATTTTGCACAGAAAGTAGAATTTACATTCTCCCAAGGCTTGGTAAATTTGATTGAAATCGTTTCAAATTTAGATATAGCTCTCATATATAGCTTTCGCCCGATTTACACGCATATGACCACAGAGGCCAATTTTTTGCTCCGATTTAGTTGAAATTTTGCACAGGGAGTAGAATTAGCATTGTAGCTATGCGTGCTAAATTTGGTTGAAATCGGTTCACATTTAGATATATCTCCCATATATAGCTTTCGCCCGATTTACACTCATATGACCACAGAGGACAATTTTTAACTCCGATTTAGTTGAAATTTTGCATAGGGAGTAGAATTAGCATGGTAGCTATGCGTGCCAAATTTGGTTGACATCGGTTCAGATTTAGATATAGCTCCCATATATAAGTTTTTCTGATTTCGACAAAAATGGTCAAAATACCAACATTTTCCTTGTTAAATCGCCACTGCTTAGTCGAAAAGTTGTAAAAGTGACTCTAATTTTCCTAAACTTCTAATACATATATATCGAGCGATAAATCATAAATAAACTTTTGCGAAGTTTCCTTAAAATTGCTTCAGATTTAAATGTTTTTTAATAACATTGTGTTCCACCCTAGTGCATTAGCCGACTTAAATTTTGAGTCTATAGATTTTGTAGAAGTCTATCAAATTCTGTTCAGATCGAGTGATATTTAAATGTATGTATTTGGGACAAACCTTTATTATAGCCCCCAACACATTTGACGGATGTTCTATGGTATCGAAAATTTAGATCTACAAAGAGGTGTAGGGTATAATTTAGTCGGCCCCGCCCGACTTTAGACTTTCCTTACTTGTTTCTGGTTATTTTGTTAATTTAGCTATTTTCTGCTATATTTTTTTATCTAGCTATTTTTGCTTCCCAATAATTGGCAACACAGTTAATACAAATATATCTGAAATTGAAATCAATGTGTTGGGATTTCAAAATTTCATTAGGAATATATTAGCACTTTGAAGCGATAATTACAAGCACCCGACTCATATGGTGAGCTAAACGGAAATTATGAAACTTTATTTTGGTTGTCTCACACTACAGTTTCCAGCTTATCATCGAAAATAATATCTACATTCAGCTAAAAAATAACGACTGAGCAAAGGTAAACGAAAACCCAGATATCTTCGTCCCTAGATATTTCTCATCTCAAACAATGAAAAATTAGGCACCTTATTTCTTATCATAATATAAGGATCATTCGATGCTAAAAAGGGATAGCTAGACATTCCCTAGGCTGTCGAGGCGCTGACACAAATCAATCAGTTTCTTCATTATTCATTCGATTTTGTGGCATCGCTGGCAGGTATGTGGCTTAATGGAGTCAATTATTTTTGAAAGCGGTCCTAATTGTTTCATCGTCTGAGGCGTTGAGAGTCAGGATGACATGTTTTAAAACAACAACCCCTTTTTGAAGCCAAGAGAACATTGGCAGTGCGCCTAAATAATGAATGGTATGGCGTCACGGACGTCAAAACAAAGTAGTTACGGGTGATCCTTTGGTCGGATTATGAAGTCAGTCTACCTAATCCCCTCTTAAGATGGTAACAGACGCAATCTCATAAACGTGTGCATTCTTGTGGTTAAATTTGTGTTCATTCAATGGGTCTTGCATTCATTCATTCATTCCTTCAGACTTCATCAATGAGTTGTGCTGAAGCGTGTTAGGTCTGCTTGTTATACACTTTGGTTTCTGGTTATGATTGGTGATTGGTTTTTAGACCACAAATATTATTGTGGTTCAGTAATGACAGGTGCATTTTAATTCAGTATGCCCAGAGTGTTAGTGTGTGTTCAATTATGGTTAAACAAACACGCGTTAAGACTTGATTTACTATTGAGAGCAAACTGAAAATAATAGTGTTTGTTCAGTAAATATCAGTCTGCAAGTTGACACACTGACAAAAATATTGTCGACAGGTCAAAGATTTCATGTCTTTAAAATACGAATGCAAATTTTGCTTAGCATAGAAGACGCATTTCTCTAATATAAAGTTTTTTCCTTGTCCAAAAGCCTATAAACTTTTCAATGAAATCATATTGTCCTTATAGTTAAGTGATTTCACTTCAAAATGGGTATCATAACATGAAAGAAAAAATGTTTGGGCTAAGGTTAACTTGACTTTAAAATTCAGAAAAAATCTTTAAATTTAATGAAATTGTCTTTAAGTTTGTTGTCTTTTTGTATCTTGACTACAAAGCAAAAAATCGTTCAAATATAGGATATGTTTTTCAACACTTTATTTTAAAGACGTTTTTTACATGAAACATAGCATAATTTCTATGGAAAGTCGAGTCTTAATTTGGAACATAAAGTTGTCGTTAACTCGTTTTTAAAGGACTTTGATAGCATATGAAGAAAAAAGCTGAAAAGCGAAAAATTAAAATTTGCTTCCTAGAAACAAGTACACAAAACCCAAATTTAAAACATAATTGTGTCTTAAAAGTATCCTTACTTGTATTCTCTGCTTCTTTGATTCGGAATCAATACCAAAATTTTTAAAGCAACGACAAAACCTCTGGAACCGGGCATGCTTTTTTTCAGTCCAAGACATAGAAGTGAAACAAAGTATTTGCATTTTGTAGGCGGCGATGTTTAAAACATTCTATTGTTCATATAACACCTTTTATCATTCCCCTTCATGTTGACTATTTAAATCGGATAACGGGGTCCAAAGGCCAAATTTTGCAAAATACGCCAAAATCGTTTGTTGATGCTAAAATTTACTAATTAAAAAACTGTTTTAAGTCAGTTGTGGCAATTATTTGGTGATTTTTCCAGCCCAACACTTATAGAAGAAACTTCGTTAATAAGATGAATTTCTTCGTTATATTAATGAAATTTCTCATTAAAATGGACCCAACGAATGTTTTCTTTAAACAACGAAGATTTCTTCATGTTTACTAAATTTATTGAAAATTTTTTTCGTAAATACAACGAAAATTGTCGTTGTAATGATGACGAGGTTTCCATATTAGAAACAATGTCGATAAGTTCTGATTTTTGTAATGTTTTGTACGCAGAAAAAAGGGAACTGCACTGAAAGAAAAGTTTTCTTTTGTGAGGAACGACATTTTAGACAAAGACAAACAAAAGATATTAGAGATAAACCTTGAAACATAAATATGGGTCTATTTGCTCTTAACCCTAGAAAGCTTAACCTACTGAAAGTCACGGATAAGCTAAACATACGTCTGTAGGACGTATCATATTTTGTCATCATGTGGACAAAATTTGTGGATGTTTGTTTTAAATGTTTGTAATTACACCGATTCCCAATGCAAATCCTTATCATATACACGTTTTTGGCTAAACTTTTATTTATTGTGTAACAAAAAAATCACATTTTTGGTACTCATTTTCATGAGAGAGAAAAAAGAAATTTCGTTTGTAAAAAAATTTCCTTCCGAAAGAAAATGTTTACTAAGATTTTTGAATTTTTCACTACCATTCACGAAATTCTTGCTTCTTATAAAATCAAACTAAAAGACAAGTCAAAAATCTTATTCACGCAGAGAAGAAACATGATTGGCACAATCATATTCGAAGAGCAAAATAATATGGTAGGAGCTATTTTTGCGGCGACCATGTAACATTGTCATCTGCAACCATGTTGGCTCAGTGAACATGGTTCTAAGAAAAATAAAATTGTCCTCATCTAAAATGTTATTTTATTGATAAAAAGAATTTTGTTTGAATCAAAATACAATGGTCACGATCTGAAATGTTATGGTATTCGTCAAAAATGTTTTTCTCTCAGTTAAAAGAACATGGTCACAACCTAAAATGTTATGATCTTTATGAAAAAAACTTTTTTCATCGTCGAAAAAAGGACGCCACATGAGAAAAGAAAACACAAAATTAACTTTATTTATTTTTATTTATTTATAAACTCATTCATTGTTTATTGTATTTATAATGTTGTGCAAACAAACATCACATATATTTATACACTCTATTTTGGTTCTACATCTACATCAAATGAACAAACGCAGATAGCATGTAACTGCAAATAAAAATAAATCATACCATATAGTAAAATACGGAACAAAAAACAATGTTTTTATACAGTGTTTTTATACAATTTTTTCGCTGCAAAAAAGTTAAAAAAGTAGATGACCACAAAAATATTTGTGACCATGTAATGGTTCTACACATGTCTATACGTAACCTATAAAAATACTTTTTTCCCTGCAAAAAGTAAAAAAAAATGTAATGGTCAGGTACATGATTTCCCGATCATTTAATGGTCTCAAATTCTATCATTTAAATAATGGAACATGTTTGCGGCATTTGAGAACCATTTAAATGCTTATTGCCTGCATACATTTTTCTCTGCTCGAAAACATTTTTACAAAGACAAAATACATGGCGACAAGTACAACCTCTAGATAAGCATTAAATGGATGCTGTCGGTAACCATGCCCAAACATGATTTTTCTGTGCGTGGACTTACGCAACTAAAATACATATAAAAAGGCTTTAGTTCCATGTAAGCCTTACTGTTTTTTGAGTGTAGGTACAATATTAATTCTAGTCTCTATGTAGAATATCAAATTCATTCGTTTAAAATCTCGTTTATATCGACTTTAAATTGTGAAGTTCTGTACCAAAGGGAGCCACTGTGATGCAATGGTTAGCATACCCGCCTTGGTGAATTGTAATGCTGGTGACATTTTTGAATGTTTCAAAACTTCTCTAAGTGGTTTAACCGCATTGTGGAACGCCGTTCAGACTCGGCTATAAAAAGGAGGTCTCCAAATATACACTGAAAAAAATATTTACGTAATATTATAGATTACGCAAACTACATTTTAGGATTCCAGCAAAAAAAAAGAGTCGCCAAAAAGTGAGAAAATGTTCTTTTTGGATCCGGAAGTGGTGCAAAATTGACGCAGAAGCGATGAATTTAACATGAGCTTATCATGGGACGGAAGTCCTCCATTTCTACAGCCGTTGCACTGAATTTGCATCACTTCTTTAGGTGTGATCCGAATTCAATGTTTTGGATGTAAATTAAAAAATTCTGTGATATTTTGCAATATAAATATTTTTGTTATAATTTTTTGATTTTTAATGCATTCCAACGCTTGTCTGAAACGTTTGAACTTAAATAATTAAAAAAAGCAATTTTTCTAAGAGATTTAGCAATTTTTTCAAAAAATTTTAAATTGTTTTTTACCCTCCATCATAGGATGGGGGTATATTAACTTTGTCATTCCGTTTGTAACACATCGAAATATTGCTCTAAGACCCCATAAAGTATATATATTCTGGGTCGTGGTGAAATTCTGAGTCGATCTGAGCATGTCCGTCCGTCCGTCCGTCCGTCCGTCCGTCCGTCCGTCCGTCCGTCCGTCCGTCTGTTGAAATCACGCTAACTTCCGAACGAAACAAGCTATCGACTTCAAACTTGGCACAATTAGTTGTTATTGATGTAGGTCGGATGGTATTGCAAATGGGCCATATCGGTCCACTTTTACGTATAGCCCCCATATAAAGGGGCCCTCAGATTTGGCTTGTGGAGCCTCTAACAGAAGCATATTTCATCTGATCCGGCTGAAATTTGGTACATGGTGTTGGTATATGGTTTCTAACAACCATGCATAAATTGGTCCATATCGGTCCATAATTATATATAGCCCCCATATAAACCGATCCCCAGATTTGGCTTGTGAAGCCTCTAAGAGAAGCATATTTCATCTGATCCGGATGAAATTTGGTACATGGTGTTGGTATATGGTTTCTAACAACCATGCATAAATTGGTCCATATCGGTCCATAATTATATATAGCCCCCATATAAACCGATCCCCAGATTTGGCTTGCGAAGCCTCAAAGTGAAGCAAATTGCATCCGATCCGGCTGAAATTTGGTACATGATGTTGGTATATGGTCTCTAACAACCATGCAAAAATTGGTCCACATCCGTTCATAATTATATATAGCCCCCATATAAACCGATCCCCAGATTTGGCTTGCGAAGTCTCCAAGAGAAGCAAATTTACCCAATCCGGTTGTAATTTGGAACATGGTGATAGTATATGATCTTTAACAAGCGTGCCAGAATTGGTCCATATCGGTCCATAATTATATATATCCCCCATATAAAACGTTCTCCAGATGTGACCTCCGGAGCCTCTTGGAGGAGCAAAATTCATCCGATCCGGTTCAAATTAGGAACGTGGTGTTAGTATATGGTCGCTAACAACCATACCAAAATTGGTCCAATCACACAAAAAGTGGTCCATATCGGTTCATAATCATGGTTGCCACTAGAGCCAAAAATAGTCTACCAAAATTTTATTTCTATAGAAAATTTTGTCAAAATTTTATTTCTATAAAAAATTTTGTCAAAATTTTATTTGTAGAGAAAATTTTGTTAAAATTTTATTCGGTTGATAATAAAATTTTCATCATTGTCAAAATTTTATTTCTATAGAAAATTTTGTTCAAATTTTATTCGGTTCATAAACATGGTTGCCACTCGAGTCAAAAATAATCTACCAAGATTTTATTTCTATAGAAAATTTTGTCAAAAGTTTATTTCTATAGAAAATTTTGTGAAAATTTTATTTCTATAGAAAATTTTGTTAAAATTTTATTTCTGTAGAAAATTTTGTCAAAATTTTATGTCTACTTTGTCAAACTGAATTATATACGTATTGGATCGATCTTCTTTGATTTAATATATACCACGTATGGACTTACATACAATTTAGAAGATGGTGTTAGGAGGTTTTAAGATACCTTGCCATCGGCAAGCGGGACCGCAACTTAAGTAATTCGATTGTGGATGGCAGTGTTTAGAAGAAGTTTCTACGCAATCCATGATGGAGGGTACATAAGCTTCGGCCTGGCCGAACTTACGGCCGTATATACTTGTTTTTTTTTTTTACCAATTTATTAATTATTATTCTGTTTTAAATCTTAATTGAAAAAAAGTTAAAATTACCCATTAAAATATGAAAAAGCAAGTTTAAAAAAAATGAATTAGAAGAACTGCCTGCGTAGTTAAAATAAATACCATATTTGGGAGTACATCTTGTGGCAGTGCTTTTTGGAAGAACTTCCAAATTTTTCTGCTGGGATGCATAATTTACAAAATAATAAGGACAAATTTCATTAAAATAATGATATTTTAATTAAAATAAAAATTATAATCTTTGCTTCAAAAAATTTTTTCATTAAATTTAGGACACAAATTTTAAAAATTTGCGTCCCTTCGTTGCCTGTGTATTAAATCATGATCCTAGAGAAAAAAATAATTACTTCCGTAACGAAATGTTTTTACAAAAGAAATTCCCCTTTGATATAAAGTATTTTCATGCAGAGAAGGAATATGATCATCCCTACCATATTTCAAGAGCAAAATGTATTTGTACGAGCTTTCCAAACCTGTGACCTAGACTTTGAATACAAAAATGTATCTACAGATAAGCGGACAGACGGACATCGCAAAATCGGCTCAGGGTGCGAAATAATCAACTACCTCGTGTGGAAATTTAGTTAAATTGTACGTCACAATTCGTTGTTAAATCAAGGAAAGTGTAATAATCCCTAAGTACTAGGTAGGGATATAATAAAAGAACATATTAGCTAAAAAACATTGGATCCAAATCATGGCATTCTTAACCTTATTATTTTTGATTATCATATGTTTATTTCATAAAATTTCGAAAAAAAAAATTAAATTAAGCTAAACCAAAAAAAGTATTTTTCCAATAAAAATATGTTAAAGTTAACATCAGTTCAACGATTGTATAACACTGCCATGATATTACATTTGTCACAAATTTTTATATCGATGTATAAAATTACCTTAAGAAGCTATAGTGAATGCTTTTTACTCCAGAGAAATCACCTTCCCCCCAAACAAAATTTTCTATCATGTCATGGAAAAGCGATTGTTACCTAATCGGGGTTTCTAATTTAAGGATGGTAATTCTTATTAGAGTTTGTGACAAGAAAACGCCGTAAAAATGTCCAAATATTTTGAATTTAAAAGTTCCAAACCCACATCTCAACCTTCGGAGCTATACGAAAAAAGTCCTGTACTTGACAATTGATGTTTAATGTTATTTTTGATTTGTGTAAACTAGGAAACCTAAAAACGTTGACATTAAACATTCACCCACTTACCAAATTGTGATCTGTTCACAAAGAAATTCTTACTTTTATTTCTCCTCTTAACCAACCCTCCCCTCACGAAAAAAATCTATTAAAAAGTGTTGGTTGGAGAAGGTGTACACCACCATTTGCTCATTCACCAGCAACCCATTCAATGCTAATTACTCATGAGTGACAGTCACTTTTTGGGGGTATAAGTGACAGTTTAATGCCTTTTTTATGAGCACGAATGGTTGGTATTGTGACAATGGAAATGTTGTCAGAGAACACCTAAAAAATCCAACCAGTTTCCTGTTTGCTGCTTGATGTTCCTTGACTTCAATATTAATGTAAACGAGTCAAGGACTTGCTTGACAATTTATTTGAAATTTAATGCATCCACCAAAAGTGATACAATGGTAGAGGCGACTGTGCTTACATAGAAAGATATCAACATCATGCTACACGGTCACCCCTTACTCTTCTCCATGGCATTTCATGCTTAGGTCTTTGAATATTTAATAAGCGGCCAAATGAGCGGACACTGAGTGCCGAGATTTTTAGCCACTTGAATAGATTGTCCTTTTGCCTGCCTGCCTGCCTGACAGTCAGACAAGAAGATTCCAATTCTGGTGACAGTGATGAGTTGCCACTAAACATATTTTCGCCCTTTTCCCCATTCTCAGTTAGTTTGTGCACCAACAACCAAGTTGCCTTCACGTAAGGGTTAAGGCTGTTACAATCGTTCTTTGTCCTTGCTGTTCACTTTACACATATGGTCATACATAATAGATAAATTATAAAAATGTTCTTTAGCTGTTTTAACCAATTCACACAAATGGATGGATACCAAGTAGGCAGCATATATGGATACCCATTCACATCTTCTGTCAACAGTTACTTTAGCAACATTAACGATATGAATCAAGTGAAAAGGTCACCAATATCTAGAATGGAGAAACAGTAAAAGACCAGGCTCATATCCATATCAACGTCTGTCAAAGTTTGGTGATTCTGTTCCGTTTTTTTCTGATGTTGGTTTTATTTACTCAGGTCCTTTTAGCAAATTTAGTATTTGTGTTTTTATAAACTTTAGACGAGAATTTTTGATGACCTGTCTAAGGCTGTCCCAAATTATTTTAAAATATTTTCTTGTCTATTTGGGGCCGTGGCGTTATCTTCTTTTCTAAGGACTCTTTATTGTCATCTAATTGTCACTTTGATGGATTTGGCTGAAAAAAGAAAAACAAAATCCTATGAACCCATTCTCTTATCTGTGGTCCTTTGACTAATTCATTAATCTTAAGGATTAATTATGTGTAACCAGAGAAGAACACATCTTCCCTCACTGAAAAATATCAGTGGGACTACCACAAATGTGCGGCCAGCCGGTAGTTAATTGATTAGATAATTGGATTGGTTGTGACCTTTTTTACTTCTTCTGGGGGTAATTTCGACCATTGGTGTTTAGTAATTAGTCAAGTCATAGATTGTCGCCATCCTCCGAGCACCTTTGTGTACAAGTCGCCGAGTTAACGTTAAGATTGATGGACAGTTGTCAGGGAATCGTAGAATAATACGGTATACAAAGATTTGTGTAAATGTAAATTGAGTTCTGTTAGCAATTCATTGATTGCACAGAATTTTATTCACAGTGGCTCTAAATGAAGGAATGAAGGTTAAGTTAAAGTGGAAGCCCGATTAAGTTTCAGGCTCACTTTGATTATTCAGTCCATTGTGATACCACATTAACTAAAAGTACCTATTACATATGGGCACTTCTAGTTTGAACAACCAGATTATTCTAAAAACATTAGCAGACTGCTTAAGTTAACGTTTTCCAGGTCCGCCAGTAATCTAAAGCTACATGCCCCTAAAATTTGCCTTACACAAAATGCAGGACACACACACAAGAGGTATTTAATTGATTCCTTTTCCTCCGCATCATAACAGCTCAATAGTCATTATACTTCGCGCCAATAGTTTTTGCAAATTGCCTATCAGGCAGCGACCCGTTATAGCAGATATCAGGAGTGATATCTGACGTCTTAAAAACACTAGCATATCTAGTGTGCGGTTTAAGTTTAAATGGGGCCATATTTGCTTGGTGTCGTTACAACCCTAGCAATTCTCCCATCGAACATTTGCCATTATAACAGCCTTCTCACGCAGTAAGAGCTTGCATGTAGCCAGAGGCATACCAACAGATTCTAGTTCCCCTGGAATATGTAAGGTAGTTCCTAGCCTCATCCGCTTCGCAGTTCCCCGGTATGTTCCTATGGCCATATTAGGTGAATATTGTGCTGCTCAGCCATCTCATTGAGAGATTTGCGGCAGTCGATGGTCGTTTTCAAGTTAAGGAACGCAGAATCCAAGGATTTTATTGCAGGTTGACTGTCTGAATATATATTAAGCCAACATTTTTTGGAACATTACTTCTCAGCTAATTCGTCACCTCTCTTATTGCTATATTTAAGCCTGAAAAACACTACAGTGATTAGATAATCTTTTCGCTATTCGAAATTCCAGATCATTAGAATGAAGGCTTGTCATAATGAAATGATGAAAAAGAAAAAGATTTAGACGAAACACAGTACTTCCTTCGTTCTTATAATTTTACACTGAATAAAACAGTTTTTTTTTTCTGAGGCACGAAATTTTAGACAAGCAAAGTTTTCGTTTGACACTAAAAAAATTTCTTTCAAAGTAAAATAAAAAATTTAGAGACAATCGTTGAATCCCTTATCAAAAATTCGGATTAATTTGCTCTAAACAAAAATACCTTATATGAAAGGGGAATTTCGTTTGTCTAAAATTTCATTCCGGAGGAAAGTATTTTTTTGGTGCTTTTAAAGAAAATATTTTATTTTCTATATAATAATATCTAATTTTATATTTCGCTCGGTAGTAAAATATTTTTAATATCCATAAAGAAGTTTTATTTCACTTCAATTTGCCACTCTTTGTGGTTGATGACTACATAGAGTAAATCCATTTGTCTTTTAGGTTAAAAATAATTATTTCCAAAGGAATATCGTATTCCAAATTATTTTCGCACTGTGATTTTCTTTCAAAAAATCTAGATTTTTTTAATAAAAGGTAAAAGTACTTAAATAAATTGAAAAACTGCCGGAATATAAGCGCGAAGTTGATACCATAGTTTCGCATTTATGTACTCGAATTCTTGCATCTTTTGATGCAAACATGTGATTCCTTCTCTCTAAAATTTACAAATTTTGAGGGAAACAAAAACAAATAATTTAATTTCTTCATATAAAGGTTTCATACAAAGGTTTTTGTTATAAAAGATATAAATCTGACACCTCTTTCCCAAAAAGTATCGATTCGACTGGGGTTTCCAAATAAAATTGCACCTAAAATTTGTCATAACAGACGAATTGTTGTACATTATATTTGAACTTATTGGACAAACACGAAAAATAATAAAGAATAATATAATATAGGTTTTCCAATTTTTTTTTTTGTTTTGCATGCATTGTTTTTTGTTTATATTAGAAAAGTTTTCGTAAATTTTTTAATTGAAGAAAAGAGGTTTTACATGTTTTGAAGGTGAGATAATAATACAGGTATAATACAGGTATACATCAATAATCTATGAATTACTCACTACAGTTCTTAAATGAAGGTAAAATTGGAATAAGCACGAATTTACGACAATCGATGTGATTTTTTGTGTCAAAAGAATTCTTCGTTTTTCGAAAATCTTATTCCTCGGAAAACTTTTCTTTCAGTGTAGCTTTCAAGTCAAGGTCTAGGTAAGGTAACTATGTTCGATTTTCAAGTTGAAAATCACTTTTTTTTCGCTTTACCTTATTAACATAATTTATGAGAAATTCTTAATGAAAAAGGCCGTATGCATTAATTGAGTAGAATTAAGTAACTGCGAAAATTACAAATCCAAAACCAAACATAATACAGGCCTTAAAACGATATGATCCATCAATAAGCCATCTGTCAGTACAATGGATTTTGATGGATTTTCAACACTTTAGTCTTCGTGAGAGACGTTTTCGAACTAAATTTAGGTGTTGGATGTCATTAAAGCAAATCGTGGCCCAAGGCGTGGAGTGAGAAGAGTAACTCTTGATTTTCGTTTCTATACGAGGTAAACACATAAATCCGATCCTGATATGGCGAAAATTTTAACGGAAGCGTACCGCAATGTACTAAAGTGTGAAATTTCTCAAAATAAAATACATATAAAATTCAGAGAAATACATGAAATATTTATTCGAATCGATCGATAATGTTTGAAGATTATTTCATACAAATGTTGACCGCGACTGCGTCTCAGTTGGTCCATCCGCTTAGTCAAATTTTCGCCTCTCACTAACTCCATTGTTACGCATACTGTGTGGCATGTGACACAGTCTTGTTGAAACCATATATCATGTAAGTCAATCTCTTCCATTTTTGACAAACCAGTTGGATATCATCTTACGGTAGAGCTCACGATTCGCATTATCTTTGAAGAAGTACTGTCCAATGAAAGTTTTTATGGAAAAGGTTCGTACCTTTTATGAACGAATTTCGTACTTTTTATGAAATATATTCGTACTTTTTGATAGAAAAAAAATTTACTGTCCATTTTTCAAACTTGTCACTACAATCGATGTCATCATACCTTAAAACTTAAGTTTTTGAATAGCATTCAGTTTGGCTGCCTCATTCTTATTCATTACATCATATCACCCAAATGAGAAGTAGCATAGACATGCATTAAAATTTTACAACTTCAATGAAACTTCTTCGTAATTTCGTACTTTTTATGAAGAAATTTCAACACAGACAGTTTCGTAAAATATTCATTCATTCTTCACAAAAATCATGAGATGTGAAGAAAATTTCGTTAAAACTACGAACTTCTTACGAAGAAATGTTAATGTAGATTATGTACTAGACACTTGGTATATTCGTAAAAATCTTCGTAAAAATCTTCGTAAAATTTACGAAAATCAATTAAATTTTCGTTGTTTTAGTGAAGAATTTACGAAGAATAACTAATGAAGAAAGTTTCGTAAAATTAACGAAGATAGTTCTTGTCTACTCTTTTATGGCCACAAATTGATGATTTTGGTCATAGGTTCTATATACACATGTGGCCAAAATAATAAGTACAGTAGAGTTTTTTTTTATTTTCCTTGCTAAATTTAAGAAATATATTTGTTGAAAAGCAAAATAAAGTCTATAATTCATATGAATTACATACATTTAACTTAAAAGTAAATAATTTTCTGGAAAAGACAAGTGAAATGAAAAGCTAATCCAAATAAGGCAAAGTAAGAGTCAAAAATGAATGGACAAAATTAAAAGTACATTTTCCAAAATCGTGAAATATACAGGTCTACTTGCATTTTTTGGTTTAAATTGAACATAATTTTCTTACATTATGAATAACCAGTGTATCCAACTTTATTTTGATAACATTTTATACTCGCTTTGGCATACTGCTTACAAGCTTCCGACTGGTTTCATCTAAGTTTTCATTACGATGTAATCTTCACAAAATTCCAAAGTTGTTGTTTATTTTTAAATGTTTCATTCCCAATTCTGTGTTTTAACTCTCCCCAAAGGTTTTCATTGGGTTTAGGGTCTGGTGACTAAGTAGACCAATGTAGAAGGTTTATGTCATTGTCTTGCAACCAATTTTTAATAAAGCGAGAAGTGAGTTTAGGATCGTTGTTTTGTTGAAACACCCACCTTAGAGGTATGTTTTCTTCTGCGTACGGCAGCATTGTGTTCTCCAATATATTTCTATATTCGAACAGGGTAATTTTATAATTTCGACCTAGGCCATACCAAAAAAAAAAACAGCCCCATACCACTATGTCCCGCTCCCATGCTTGACCGTCATTTTTGTGAAGCGCATATGAAATTCTTTTCCTTTGGGTCGACGAACATTACGACTATTGCCGTTCCTGACCACCTGTAATGTTTTCTGATGAGGCATAATCTCATCTTACAATTTTTTTCCGTAGCATTGGAACTTTTCTGAATGTTCGGCCGGGTTATTTAGCATGCACTAATCGCTGCCAAATAGATCGTGCTGATATAACATTGCCTTTTTCAGCAGGAACTTGTCTGGATGATTTGAAAGGGTCTTTTTTGGAAGAGTGACAAAAAGATTATCTGTTTTTCGAAGTGTCTTGCTTGGTTTTCCACGTGTTTTCGCAGAACTTCTTTTCTATAGGGCTTTTTGAACACAAAGTAACGATTACTTAAAAGATTTGACGGTCGTTCAAAGAGATTTTCCCTCAATTCTTAGAGCTAAAAAGACTGGTTTTTCTTTCTACTATACCGAAAAAAATGTAAACTGTTTTATAGGAAGAATAAACTAACTCGTACGAAAATTGAACTAAATTTTGCTCCACATTTTGAGATTTCCCCAAAGCGTTGTTAAAACCAGGAAAATTTAATGCCCTGTTGTACTTTTTAACTACAGTTCACGAAATTACACCCTCTAATAGAAGAAAATATTAACTAAAAATTATGAAGAAAATCATTGGCGCCAAATCATGACCATTTTAACCATACAGTAGTTCATTCTTACTATTTTTGGGAATTGTACGAAAATTTTAATTTGCTTTATTGTAATGTACTTATTTTTTTGACCAACCAAATAAAGCGCTTCATCACAAAGATAACACAGGAAACAAAAATAATGACATTTTTGCGTTTTCTTCTTATTGAATCAGTGCTGCCAATATTGAACTTTTTGTTACATGACGTAGTTACAACACCAAATTAAAAAATATGTTAGAGTTAGGACAAAAGAAAAAAATGACAACGTGTACTTATTATTTTGACCACATGTGTAACTATGTACTACCGATTTCCCGATTGAACTACGATTAAATTTGGCCCATACTAAAATTCCATATTTGTCTACCGTTGTGACTTCGTGAGAATTGAATTTTTTAAATATTTATGCATTGTATGTCTAACCAATCGCATATATAAATTTCACTTACAATCACAATTCAAAACGAAAGACTTAGGACACAAACTGCCAGACCCATCAATAATCACCAAACCTACCCACAAAGCTACTGTTCAATTATCATGGTTTGAGAAACTACTTTCACACGAAGTAATACGAAGTTTTTCATGAATTGGTAGTGAGAAGGAGAGAGAGAGAGAGAGAGAGTGATAACACCACTCTACTAACGAAAATGCAATACATATGGGTATGCTATAGCCGTCATGCGCAACTCCGCCCACATAAGCCGCTTATATACAGCACAGCAACCAATAACAGTGCGTAAACGAACTTTTGCCTGTGTATCAATATAAAACGAACGGTGAAGAGAAAAAGAAAACAAAAACAAGCACTTTGCGACTACAATTAAGTCCATTATAATTTAATTAACATATAATCGCAGATTTGCATCGCATAAATTATTGAGAGAGCTCTTATTCAGCACTGCCAAGCACTTTAGTGAATATAACTGGCCCAGTTGACGACGTTGTATTTGTGGGTGTGTAGAAAGTATACATTCTGCTTGAAGTGGTTTGGAAGGGAGTGCTTGAATTTGTGATTTGTGCTGAGATGTGTTTTTCATACTTTACGTCGCCCCTGTTGTTTTGCACACAAAAATCTAGAAAACTTCAACACACTTTTGTTGAAAGTCGACTTTTGTGCATAATTTATGTGGCTTTGTGGACAATTTTGTTTGAATAATGGATGATGTCCAACATTTTGTTTCCTTTTTGTGTACGTTCAGTGCATTGTACATTTAGTGTCACTTTTGTTGAAAGCCATCCAATTTTCTTTTTAGTAAAAAGGAAAGGTCGTTTTTTTATCTTTTTATTTTCTTTTTTCGTTTAGAGCACCAAAAAATTTTTTGGAACCTTTTATTTGTTTAAATTGAAAGAAGCTTACTTCCAATGATTTTTACTTTAATCGATTTTCTGAATGATCTCTTTTCATAATATATAATAGTATCATAATCCTTCATAATCGAGTTTACCGCAATACCAAAACAACTTCAAGTAAAATGTTGTAATTTTTCAAGTACACTCATAAAAGTGAACCCTCCGGGGCTCTAAAGCAACCCAGCAAAAAAATCGCCACCAAAAAGTAGTGAAAATTTTCTTTTTGGATCCAGAAATGGTGCAAAATTGGCGCAGAAGTGATGAATTTAACATGGGCTTGTCATAGGATAGATGTCCACCATTTCAACAGCAGTTTTACTGAATTTGCATAACTTCTTAAGGAGTGATCCATATTCAGTGTTTTGGATGTGAATTAAACAATTTAATGATATTTTGTCAAATAAATAATTTTTATAATTTTTTATGATTTTTAATGTATTCTAACGCTTGTCTGAAACATTTGACATCAAACATTCTCAAAAATTCCAAATTTTTCTAGAATGGATTTACCATTTTTTTTCAAAATAATTTTAATAAATTGTACCATTTTATTAATTCTTACTCTGTTTTTAACCTATTTGGACAAAAAAGTTAAAATTACCTATTAAAAATAAGATAGAAGCAAGTTATAAAAAAAAAATAATTAGAAGAACTTCCTGTGTACTTAAAATAAAGAATATCTTTGGGAGGACATTTTAGGGAGTGCTTTTAAAGTTGTGCCTTTGAACTTCCAACTTTTTTGCTGGGCAGTTTAACTCTCTTTTTAGTTCATAGAACTACTACGTTTTGAGAAAATTTCCTTGACTTCAATAATTGTTTGCGTACGTTAGTTATAGGAAAATGCGTTTGAGTTTAGCCGCTAAAATCAAAACTTAATCAGTAAAAGTAGAATATAATGATACATTTTGGCACAGTACCATACAAAAACTTAATTTTCTTTAAAATTATGTATTAAGGAGAAGTAACGATTAAAAATTGCAATTTCTCTACACGGATGAAAAAGACTGTTTTTCATATGTTTGGCTATAAACATTATGTGTTTGGAACACAAATTTTTAAACACAATATTTTTGAGTGCAAGCATATAATGTTCATAAACTAGCATAACATGTTTGATACATATTATATTACATGTTAGCCTGATACAATCAGGAACAATCTGGTTGGTTCAACAAAGGAAAATAATCAAGAAGGTTCGCGATTAAAACTAGAAGTGCCCATATGTAATAGGTACTTTTAGTTAATGTGGTATCACAATGGACTGAATAGTCTAAGTGAGCCTGAATCTTAATCGGGCTGCCACTTTAACCTAACCTAACCTAACCTAGCCTGATACCGAAACAGGCAATTGACGTCCAAATGCATTATATCTAATTATACAATTATTATTCGAGCTTTATGGACAGATATAGATTAAGGAACATGGTTAATAGAGCCATTGAAAAGAAAACGCCAGATACAAATCTATACACGCCTGGACTGTACATGTTTCGGTTCGGGCGAATGAACCTTTCCACAGCCTTTAGTATAGATCTGGCTGGGAGAGATAACTCAATTTTGGGCCCTTTATGCTAACTCCTTATGGAGAAAACATTTGGGAAATTTCCTCTTACAAATTGAATCATCTTTTCTCCCACTGTACATCATCTTTTCATATAACTTACAAGTCCCTTAATCTTATTTTTATTTCGTTTTGTTACATAGTAATGCAACAACACGAAATTTATTTTTAGAAAGCTAATTTGTTAGAATTCACCTAAGTGGTGAACAGTCGAACAATGCTTATTGTTTCTACAGTCATATACAGACATATATGTTAATATGTTAGAACATATTATATTTGGGACATAAAATGTTTTTAAATATAATATGCTTGGATGCAAACATATATTAATTTAGAAATAGCCTATAAACATATATGTGTTTAGTAGCTTGGAGCGCAATTTAACAGGGAGCGATATTGAATTAAGTTGGTGGTTGTTGCTTGTTATTACAAAATTAACATTTTATTTTTCCTTGGGCAGTTGATCAGCTACTTCTTTGATCCTTACAAACTGTGTGGTACGCTGTTCGAATCCCCGTCCGGCAAAAGGTAAAATTAAAATAAAAAAAATCATACAATTGAATAATTTCTTCTACAATGTTTGTATTACAGAAAAAGGTGCTAAGAACTAAAAAATCTCGTGGAAGTGAGAAAGATATGGGGGAATATACAATTGGGCAGAAACAAAATTTTGAGCATTCAGGTCGAAAACCTATGTTGTTAGCACCTATATTACCTGTTTATTTTCATAATTCATTATGATTGTAAATATATAAATAAATAAATAAAATTTTGAGCACAATATTGTTTGGGAGAATTTTTTTAAGCATATAATATTTTTGGGTGAAAATACTTCCAAACATATTATATGTTCACATAATAACATATTGTTTTTTGGAAGACAACATTATTGAATTTGGATGCAAAAATACAAAATGTTTGGAAATTGACTACCCAAACATATATTGTTTAGACCAATATGCTTTCAAACATATTATATATTGGAAGAGATCAAACATATAAATGTTTGGGCAATAGCCAAAAATGTATATGCTTGAAGCAAAATATGTTTGGGTGTATATGTTACAGAAGCGATTTTTTGTGAGCGTGTAGGTACTGCAAACATAATACGTTAAGAAATGTACACATATCACTTCCACCGTTTTAGGACTTGTTTTAGAGGAAGAAGTAATGAATTCTGTTATTGGTGATATTTGAAATGAGCTTAACCTTGTTGTATGTTGCTATTATCACCTGTTTTTCTACGTTTTTAAAGTTTTAGAATCAGAAAGATACTGTTTATAGCAGTCCGTTTTTGTGCGGTCATCTTGATTTGCCTGGAATTCGGCGGATGTCGTGCTGCATTGCTTAGCATGCCCGCCTGGCATACATAAGATCGTTTTCGTCAGAAAATATCTGGACTTTATCTCACGAACACACATACCTTTAGTTTTCTTTAAATATTTAAGATTTTGTTGTTGTTTTTGTACCGTCGAAATTAAGGTTTTCGCATATATAGAGTTGTATACATGATAGTAATGTTCGAATTCAAAGATATGATGGCTAAAAAATTACCGATAAATATTCTGGGGGGCTACAATTTTTTGGGGTGGTTAGCACCCCGCAGGACCACTCTAGCTACGCCAATAACTCAGAATTTAGCTGTTAGTCTCTGTGAAATATGACAACAATTTTTTAAACTGTACCCTGAAAAGCTGAAATAGGTTTTATTCAACTCATCTGATTGAACTTACTATTTCCTCATTTCTTTAAAATAAGGATATTTTAATTAAAAGAAAGTCATAATCGTTGGTTTAGAATTTGATTTCATTATGGAGGAGTCGTACATAAAAAAAAAACAAATGCTAAATTATAACATATAGATCAAAATAAAAAATGTTTTCTTAATTCAAAAGAAAAAAAAATTATATAAACCAAAGATGCTAAATCCTCAAAATAAGTCTTAGCTTATATTTGAAGTAATTTTTTCTTAAATCTAAAAAATTGTGTCCTAAATTTAATAAAAAAATTAGGAGCAAAGAATATAAACTTTATTTTAATTAAAAATTCATTGTTTTAAAGAAATTTATCCTAAAATTTAGGTTAATATCAAGTAAATATTTTTCATCTTGAATCAATAGCGAAATCCTCAAGTGATCTTTTGATCCAAATAAACTGCTATAAGGTATAATCTTCTTTAAAATAAAAATATTCTAGAATAAAAAAAATAGATGGAAATATTAATGTTAATTTTAGAAAATTTTATCTAAACGGTATATTCAAGAAAGACATAATTTTTTGGGAAGTAATCCAAATTACTTTTGGAGTCATATACATACATAAATTATTTTTATACCATAGGATGGGGGTATACTAAAATTGTCATTCCGTTTGCAACACATCGAAATATTGGTCTAAGACCCCATACTCAACAAAGAGACAAATTTTATGAAATCCTGAACTATTTTGTTGGAGACACGAATCAAATAAGTCTGTATGCTTCATTTGGGTATAATTGTTGCCTTTTTTGTCAATTTGACTAAAGTACCCAAAAATTATTTTTGTCAACGAAAACGTAATAATTCCATAAAGTATATATATTCTTGGTCGTGTAGAAATTCTGAGTCGATATAGCGATGTCCGTCTGTGGAAATTACCCTAACTTCCGATTTAAACTTGGTGTACGTCCGATCCATTTGAACATTTTTACGTGATGGTAGTATATGCCCTCTAACAACAGTGCAAAAATTTGTTCATATCTGTCCATAATTATATATAGCTCCCATATAAACCGGAAGCCTCATGAAGCAACAAATTTCATCCGATCCGGTTGAAATTTGGCCCTCTAAATATGATTCGAAAATTGGTTTATATCGGTTAATAATTATTTATAGACTCCTCTATATAAAACGATGAAAAACTAAAGAGGCTAATATAGGTATTTATTCTGCCTTTTTTATCTAACATTGAGTCCATACAAATGGGATACAATATTAAGAAGTTTTAACATACCAAACCTTCAAACCCAAGTAATTCGATTGTGGATAACATTCTTTAGTAGAACGTTGTACGCAATAGATGTCATATACAAAAAAAAAATCACGAACACTTTCCCAATAAAAGTCTTAATTTAGTTTTAAAAAATATTCAATTAAAAATTTATTGTTTCAAAAAATGTTTAATTGAAACAAAAATGAAACAAATTAATAGTATCAATTAATTTTTTAATTGACTCTCAATTAATTTTTTAATGATACTATCATTTCTGTGATTGAAGACATTTCAATTAAAAATTAATGGGATCAATTAATTTCGTGATTGAAGACAAAAAATATTTTTTTGTGTGTAAGCTTTGTCATGTAAATTTTGATTGATTGTGTAACATGTAAACTATAGGTTACATAGTCTTTCTTTTACGAATATGTTTTTCCGGTCGGCTAAGAAGCATAAATAAAGTTTCCTAGTAAGATTTACCAAATGTTAGCCATCCTCATAACGTAACTCGTTCGCTTGAACAAGATTCGAGATATTTGTCTCTAGTCAATTGAATGTGGTTTGTTTATAATTTCGAATAAAAAATAGATTGGAACAATTGGTTGCAACATAGTAAACTACAAAATTTATGGTACATAGAAAAATGATGTTGCCAAGTTTGTGAAATAAAGGCACAAATAAAATAATTCCATCGAATTTCTTATACATAATTTCAATTAGTAGACTCTACATACATAATTTCAATTAGTAGACTCTACATACGTACACTTATTTATGGATCAAACCAATGAACACTTTTGATTGCACTTATTTTCTACAAATGCAGCAATAGTACAACTGTGTCAGCCTTAAACTCCTATAAAATGAAATCGAAATTCAAGTACCAAATTTTTTGCTAGATTTATTCAAACGCCGTTTTGTAGCAATTATGAGCATAAATCTGCTGATTGAATTAAGGCATTGTTTTATCAAATCTTTATTTAATGCACTTATCATTGTTAATGGAAACACAATTTACCCATTAGGACATATCCATATCCATAAACAAATGAAAACGTCAAGAAGGCCGCTGTCGGCACACGAACACAAAAAATCTCAAACAACCAACGCCAAATAATTACAATGCAACACAGTGTGAATTTCAATTTACAATCAAACTCTATAAACCTTGTGCATTGGTCCACATACATAAGGTCCCATGCTCCGCCTCTTTCGCGTACCCATGTAGATTGCATGATTTTTTGTATGTACTCGTATATGGATGGTTGGATGAATGAATGACTATAAACAGCCGAACACAAAAATTCTCTTGTCGAAATGCTCTCACATAACACCAACAAAACCCCACACTCTCTCACCATTACTCACCACCAGGAAGACCGACCATCATCACCAATAAAATTCTACACCAACCGCTCCACAACACATTGTTTACTTCATTGAATTGTATTGTCACCATGAACTACTCACACTTGTGCGCTACATGGGAGAGCGAGTATGTGCTAGTTGAAAAGAGGAGGTTGTGGTTTGTGGTGCTTTGGGTATCAGTGTTTGTGTAATATGTGTGTGTGTGGGCGCCATTTATCACCACGCACTCACTCACTATTTATTTGTGTGGCGACTCACATTCTCAGCTACTACTGCTGCTCCTTCTCTTTGTTTTGGATCTATTTGGCACATTGGTTACATGCGACGGACCCGAATAACTGCACACTCACAGCCGTGCTATCACCATAGCGGTGGAAACCCATGTGTAAGAGATAGTGAGTGTATGTGTGTGTTTCTCCTCTGAATCTGGTTCTTCCGGTATGATGGTTGTCCCAATCCCATTGCGCTGAACAATAACCAGAACGTTAACTAATGATGATGATGTGATGGTTGTAGCACCACCAGTCTTGGGTTGTCGCTCGTAAGCATAGGACGTCGATTGTTTCGTTCTCGTTGTTTTTGTGCGAATTGAATACAGACGTACATACCGTTGTACTTTTATTTGCCTTTGTAAGGCACCTGAAGTATTTCGTTCACCAGAATGTGTGCCTTGATGTGGGTCGGTATGCGCTTAACCCATGTTCCTCAATGAATCATAACGAGAAAATAAGCCTTAAAGAGTCCCATTCAAGAGTCATCCCATCGTTATCCACAAAAGCCATTATGAGTATTGCATCTCAGCTAATGATGCCGGTCTGTGATTCTAGTAACGCCTTTTGCAGTTTGTCTATGTATGCGTGTCAGTGAGCACTGCGGTGACGCTTTGGTTCAGTTCAATACGGTTTTAAGTGCTCATGGTTAGTTAATCATTTGTGCTCATTGTAAATGGACGTTATTAGTTGAACAATCACTCAGAGGGGAGAGGTTTCATCAAATACCCTTTGCAATAAGACGGTACACCTAAAAGATAAGAATACCAAAGAAATAAAAAAAAAATTTACCAAAGGAATTTCGATTGTAAAGTTTAACATTCCGCGAATAAAGTGACTGAAAAATACAAAGTTATCCAAACTATAAAAGATGTTTCAAAAGTCTAAGCCGTTACAAATTCAAATAAACAATGGTATCCAGTGCAATAATGACTACAATTAATAAGAATTTATTGTGAAGCTTACATTAATCAAATAAAACAGAAACATTTGTGTATACGCGGGTAATAAAAGCCATGATCGCTTTGAAGATGCTCTATCGAGGACCTAGTTCAAGACTTGAAAATTTAATTGAGAAAATCCAAGCAACCAAGGAAATTATTACTGCAGGTAATTATGCGTACATTTTCTTTTCAAAATTAAAGCAAATATTTACTTGCTCTGACACTTCTATCAACTCTGGATATTTTACTAAGATTACACTTCGGTATTATTTTCTACAAAATGGTGCTGTATTGCTATATTTATGCATTTTTTGCTGTTTAGGTTGTATTAGTTTGAGTGATCTAACTATCTCTAGGAACAATTATGAATATATATGTGTGTCACTTAAGTTATGAGGAGGGACGTAACAACTTTTGCGGAAACCCCGTCGTATTAACATTTTCCGTCGGCCCATAAAATGTTCTACAATCAATGACGGAAAATGTAGACACACAAAACACCGATTCTAATCACCTGCACGGTTTGGATCACGCTTAAGAGTTCAATAGCGTCCATTGTATGATTATTCGCTAATAAAGCATATTTTAATTTTGCTAGTGGTTCTGTAGACTGTTATGAAAATGTTCCGTACACAGAAAAAATATCACCCAAACTTTTCCAATTAAAATTTTAATTTTTTAAAATATTCAATAAAAATTTTAATTATTTCAAAAAATGTTTTAATTGAAATAAAAATCAATCACAACAATTGTATAAATTAATTTTTTAATTTTAACAATTATTTTTTTATTTGCCTTTAGTAATTGATCCTATAATTTCTGTGATTGAAGACATTTCAATTAAAAATTAATTGGATCGTCATTGAAGACAAAAAATATTTTTTTCTTAGTATTCATGAATAACTGCAGCGTGCCTTGAGATTTGACGTGAAATACGAGAATTTTCGTAAATCATGCGAATTGTCGTGTCACGAACATTTTCATCACAAGAATTTTCTTAAATCAATTTCTTGAGGATTGCTTTTGTGTGCGAATGAATTGCCATTCGTATGAATTGAATGAATTGAATTTCGTAAATGTAAATTCCTACCCACATGCGTGAAAGTGCGTTAGTACAAATATTTTTTCGTGAATGTGCATGAGCGTGAGTAAAATTTCACTCACACGCACACCTCTAATTTGAAGCACAAGAACTCTCTGGCCTCAGGACAATATATTTCCTGTACTGGTAATGGTAAAAGTGTGATTAATACGAATTTTGATATACGAGTATACATAAATTTAAATGTTTGTGGTAAGTTACTCATTAATGATATCTCTTGGACGTACAGAATATCATCGCTTCTGTTTATAGTTCGGCCCCCAAGTCCCATTACAAAAAACAAAAATAGCAATGAAAGCTATATCTAAATATGATCCAATTTTAAAGTACGTTAATACCGTTCCCCATTGAGTCAGAAAAAATCATCTGAACCCACAAATTTTTTTATTAGTATCACAAACATTGTTCTTTCGCATAGCTGTCGTTAAATAAAAATATATTTTTTTTTCATTTCAAAGCCAGAGTAGAATTCTTTAATGCCAATTTATATTTGTTTCATTGATACCTCATTATATTGTTTACAACTGCACCAAAAACAATCTTTGAAATGAAATTTGTATAAAGTATTTTCTGTGAGAATAAATAAAACTGAATTTATCACAAGCGTTGCAACGAATTTCTAGAATACTTTTTTTTTACTTTTAAAGACATTTTTTGTCGTCAAAAGAAAACTTCGCTTGTCTAAAATTTATTTTCTCAGAAAAGAAAACTCTTCTTCTATAGCTAAAGACATCAAAATAAAACAATTGCTGTATATCGCACCATAAATCGTTAAATGTTACTGTTAGAAAAGTCATGGTGCTGGTCCAAAATAGGTTCTGCTAATGGATTCTGAAACATGGAATACATCCACAGATCTTTGTCATTTGAATCAAGTTTGCCATTAGTGGTTCTTAATTTCTATCAATGAATTCTTGTTAAGAACAATTCACTTTTCAATGAGCGGGAAACCAAAAGAGTTCTTATGTCAGAGTAATACCAATAGTTTGGACGCCATGTTATGTCACACATACGAAAATGAACTGTCAAGAAGGTACATTTTTTTATTTATTTTATTTTATTTATTGTTTTTTTTTTTTTGCGGCGCTCGTACACCAAGATTTTATATCTTATAATTTACAGTACTAGCTTAATTTTGATAAAACAATTCAATAATAATTAATTTAAGGACAAATATCAAAACAATATTAAGAAAGAAATGGAAAATTTCGATTTTAAATATTTTAGCATAGCTAATAGTTTGTATTACGAGATGGTAATGAGTTCCAAAGGCGATAACTGTGTACTAGAAATTGTCTTTCAGACACAAGGTATTTAATCCTCTGTTCGATCAGATGTAGCTGTATAGATTAGACGGTTTTGTGGAGTAGTATTTCGCTCTCAGTAAATTTTCAAACGTTGTATTAAAAACTTTGTATGCTGATTCTGAGATCCTATTTCGGCGACCCTTGTTGAAGACATATCTTGCAATATTATCGAAAGCTGTGAAACACTGTTTGATCTACGCACCGGAAAGTGAATTCAATTTCAGGCTGTACGAATTCAAGATCGGCATATATGTTGTGTATAGGTAAAACTGTATTTATTGTTGCAAATTTGTCATTTAAATTGCTCTTTTAACAGGAACTCTGTCCAAGTTCCTAGAAATTCACTACCATCTGTACTCTTACAATCTGAGATGTCAGTTTTCTGTAAAATTTCTGGAATTCTCAATTTTATTTCCGAAGACTATAGAAATCACAATTTTGGTCCAATTCCATGCCAACAACAAACAAAAGTATTGACAGAAATTCAGGGCTAGATCAATCGAGGTGATTATGATTGCAATTCTTCTGTTAGGTATATATTTTCATAAGTCTATACTATGGTCACATAGGTATCAAATGAGCGCGTAAAATGGTTCATATACGACATATCGGCGATAAAATTCCCATTTCCTTGAAGGTTTAGACGATCTTTAAGATGTCATCTACATCTCAAAACATGGCTTCACAGATTGCAATAAACTCTATATCAACAGATTTTTCACCATTTTAGATCTATGTTATTCATGTAATCAATTTCGAGAAGATTACTTCGGAAAATCTTTTTGTATTAGTTCCATGCTTGTGGGCATTTAAGACTGTCACATTTTTAAATTGTTACACTCCAAACAAGTTTACTTGGATCCAAAGATTTTGACCTTACTTCAAAAATGTTGGTATTAATCCCGAGCCAAAGGGATCTATTATCATTAGGGATCTATTTATCATTAAATCTTGTATCAATAAAATTTAAATTAGGGTACATAAATATCTTATTTATGGAATTTTACTTTTTTTTGGGATATATTAAGACAGCTATTCAATTACAAACAAATGCCAGTTTAAAAATCGAATAAATATTTTGTTAATTAAAAAAAAATAAACTTTAAGCCAAAGATACGAAATCCTCAAAATAAGTCTTAGCCTATATCTTAAATCTAAAGGTTCACATATTTCAGTTAATTTAAGGGCGATTTCTTTAAATACAAAAGTTTTTCTCTACTTTGAGTAAAATTTGCCTTAGTTCAAAGATAACGACTTAAGAGGAGGGACGCAAATTTTCAAAATTTGTGTCCTGGATTTAATAAATAAAAATTTTGAAGCAGATATTAGAATCTTTCATTATTTTAAAGAAATGTTTCCCTAATATTGTGTAATTTGCGTGTCCTAAAATTTATGGTGCATAAACTTTAATACCATTAATAAATTTCATTTCATTTTTTCAGTGTAGGCTCTAAACATTACGCTCGAAATGCACATTTTTCGAGATTTAAAATCTCTTTTTATAAGGCAAATGACAGTTGATACCAAGACAATTACTCCTTTGATAACTATGGAAAATCCCAGTAGAAAGATAAAAAAATGAAACCTACTTCTCTAGTTTTGAAAACTGTCTTATTTTACTATTTTGATGATAATGTATCACTTCCTCTGCATCTTCCGGTGTTTATAGTAGCCTATATAAACCTTCAATCAGACTCAATTTCATAGGGTTACAA
This sequence comes from Haematobia irritans, assembly GCF_050003625.1. Lineage (NCBI taxonomy): Eukaryota > Metazoa > Arthropoda > Insecta > Diptera > Muscidae > Haematobia > Haematobia irritans. The sequence continues at coordinate 64,934,121 of NC_134401.1, read as the reverse complement.
AAGTTCAGATTGCAATTGGATGTGCGACAACAAACAAGCACTTTACACGACCTATAACCCACAAGATGGGGGAGCGTATTGGGGGTTGATGTACATAAATGGCAATTAACACCATACAGATTGAGACAAATTCAAAACAACTAATTACAAGATTTATAAACCAAATGACAAGAATACTAATGTACTCCAAATGGCAATCAGTTATAAGCATACGAAGCACTTGGCGAGAATAAATGCTTGAGGCGAAACAAGGAGCAATGGGGCGAGCAACGATATAGCAAAATACAAGTAGCCGATGACAATTAAAATTAATTTGTAGTTTCCCTCACTAAATGAGCAATAGCGCAGTGCAGTTGAGTGACCATGCCGCTGGGGCGTTTGGCGGACAGTATCACCGAGAATTCTAATTAAAATATTCAATTCAGAGTGGAGGCTTAATCGTAAAACTAAGAATTATCACTTTGCATGAGTGGCTACGGTACTCTCTGGTTGCTATCACAGAATGGTCTATATGGGAAATTGGGGGAGGGGATGCTTGCATGTGGTTTGCTTGGCTTGTCTCCATGACACGATCACAATGATTAAGAAAAGTGACAGCGGGCGGCTCTGGCAAACGCTTGTGATGTGTGATCAGTTTCACACTATGCCTCATAAGGCGAACTAAACTAAATCGGGTGGGTAGATCAAATCGGATGGGATTAATTAAATTAGTGGCACTAGTTGGCCATCAGCAGAAGTGGTCCCCCAGACATTGTGTGATGATACATTACGAACATCGTCTGACAGAGGAACCATTTCCTGTAATTGAACGCTAATAAGGATGTCCATCACCATCATACCACCCACGTAATTTTTGCTATCATAGATGAGATACAAAGACATGCTCATAACGATATGACTAATTATTCTTAAGGCCACTTATTGCCATAATCATTACATTCTAATATCCATTCAACATCTAATCGAGTTCTTGTACTTTTCTTGTATTTTCAGACATGTATTCTACACACACCTCATCCAGTTATTCGCCTTCCATCTCAGATGGTACTTTAACACCGAATTCACTTCATCATCACCAACATTTGACTATGCCCTCTCATCTGGCCTTTGGTTCTAACGCATATGAAGATGAAGCTTTATTGCAGACACATCAGCGTCTGCATAGGCAAAAACCTAATGGGGCCATAGATGGAGCTGACTATGATGACGAGGATGATAATAGCGAAAGGGCAAACAAAAATGACACAAATCCTTGTGCCACTGAGAACACAGATGACAATGAGAGAACCAAGGTGGCAGTAGGTGAGGGTAGCACACTGCAGCAACCGCATCACAATCAACGCCAACACCATCACCACACAGGGCAGCATCTCAAGCGTAATGGACGTCATCATCGCTATGCTGAACATGCCCTGAGAATTCCTTCAAAATTACGCAAAATCGAAAGGGACTCTGTGATGGGCAATGGAAGTGGCGCAAATGCACTCAAGTTTGATAAGATGACAGACGATGGCACTAAGAGTGGCAACAATGCGGCAAGTGCTGGTGCCGACGGATCCTATCAATGTCAGTTCTGTGATAAATCATTTCCGCGTCTTGGATATCTGAAAAAGCATGAGCAGGTAAGCCAACATCCCACATTACTGTACTGCATATTGGTGGCAATGAATCTATAATGTAACATTAATTTGGTATCAACATTGTTGACATAGGGCGTTCTAAGCAACTTCATACAATGGGGTTGGTTTGATCAACATAGCATGAAGAAGGTAACTTCCAAGGGTGTAAGCATTTAATTTGCCAAAGTCTCTAAGCTGATTAAAGGTGAATAGGTGCATTGGTGCGAATCACTTTTGTACCCATTAGGATGACATGACATTGAACAAGACATTAATAATATTACAAATTTAACGACTCTTCAACACGAAGAGTCGTTTATGCACATTTATACACTTACCCCCATTTTCATGAAGCTCCGTTAGTGCTACGTTAGCTAACGAACTTTTAAACCGTGATATTTACATATCTGTCACTTTGCGTATATATTCCAAATGCCAGTTAGAAACTTAACTGTTGAAAATTTTTCAGTTAAAGTTAACCGGAGAAAAGATATTTCCATTTTTCTTTCTGTTAACTGGCAGTTAAAGCCTAACGGAGCTACATGAAAATGGCCGTTAAAGGAATAAGTCTGCCCAAGTCTAGGATGGGGATACAAAATGGGGTTATAAAACTATCCGCGTTTTATAATAAATACTAAAGGTTAAATTACGTAATGGTTTAAACGCAAGTCGAATTTTCCAAATGACGTCCCATTTCAATCAAAATGCGCCTTGGAAGACGTCTTCTAGCGTTTAATACCTTTCAGCTTTACAACAAATCATCTATTTCAATATTATTGAATATTTGTTGCAGTTGTTGTTAGGACCTATATCGTAAAGTGAGTTTTTTGTTGGTACATTCATTACACATTTCATGAAACATTCTGCTTTAAATTTTTCACAGAAAGTACGAAAATGTTTCGTTAAATTTACGAAAAATGTGGTTGATGACATTTTTGTAATTACTATAATTTATGTCAGTTTGACCAATAAAATAAAATGATCTAAAAATCTTCTCGAAAGCCAATGCAAAACATTTTTTTCATAAAAAGCATGACATAGTTACCGATGCAAAGTAATATTCGATAAAAGTATGAAAGTTTTTTATCAAGTTCGCATTATGGCGGTTACTTTTTTAATAATTGATTTTAAAGGAAATTAACTTTTTCAATTATTGCTCATTCCCCATCAAGTTATTATAAAATTTTCTACAAACATTATAACACAGAAAAAACTATTTTTTGTCTTCAATCCGAAATTAATTGAACCAATTAATTTTTAATTGATTCAATTAAAACTTTAATTGATGTTGGTTGCAAAACTCAAATAATTTTTTCATTAAAAATGTATCTATTTTCAGTTACTTTCTTAACTCACTTAGTGTTTTTAGTTTGATTAAAAAATTGATTGTTTGAAATAAGTTTTTAGTTAAAAATTAAAAAAAAAAAAATCCATCACTTCTTTCATTCCGAGTTTGATTAAAATTGTATCAAATAAATTTTTAAATAAACATTTTAAAATTATCAATCATTGACTTAATTAACTTAATATTTCTAGCTTGATTATTAAGTTAATTGTATCAATTAATTTATTTACTTATTTATATTTTGGTGATTTTTTATGTGTTTTACCAATCACCGAAGTCAATTAGAAATTAATTGTTCCAATTAAAAAATTGAGACAATTAATTTTTGTTTCAATTAAAAAATTTGTTGAACCAATTAAATTTTTAATTGAGTACTTTGTTAAAATTCAATTAAAATTTTATTTGGAAAAGTGTTGGTTACATTTTTTTCTGTGTACGATTCCACTTTTAGATATTTATTTTCAATTTTAGTGGCTAAATTAATACCCACCATTAAATGAAAATTTGGGAAGTGAATTTTTTCTGAATTCTTTATCTTGGCCTGCATTTTCAACTGTCTGTTTGTCTATAATCCAAAAGTCAATATCTCTGTTAATTTTATCATTAAGTGTTTTCTTTGCATTAAAGAAAATGTATCTTTCATCAAAGAAGTACAACTATAACCTAAATAAAAAAAATAATACAAAGATTATGACCTTTATTTCAACTAACATTTCATTAGTTTAAAGACTTTTTCCCCAAAATATTGTGTACATTTTGTGTTCTAAAATTAAGGTTGCATAATCTTTCATATTAGCTTAATATTTAAATTAATAATTTTTCTGACATTACAATCGGGTGTTCTGTTGTTAAGTTGTTGTCACGGTTTATGCACGGTAATATTACAATTAGGGTTTTCTTTTTTCCCGAACTTTTTGCATTCCCGGGAAAGCGGGAATTTTTTCGAATTTCCCGGGATCTCGGGATCCCGGTCAAAGGGAAACCTACTTTGATGTGGAATACATTTACACATTTGAATAAATTAGAAATCGCCTAAAGATACGGTTATAAGACGCTCTCTGTACAACTAACAATATATATTATGTTGTTCTCTTACATCAGCCATAAATCATACTTAAATACGAAATAATTTGTAATAAAAAACATTTTGACAATGGTTAAGGCAGTCCCTTTCGGTATAGTTTTCGGAAGAACACTATTAATATAGTGGGATTTTTTGTAACACTAAAAATCTGTTTGGAAATGAAAGAAACTTATTTCGATTTCACCATCGTTAAACGGAGTCAATAAATGCTCATGTTCAGTCAACATTCCCAAAAAGGAAACACTACCATGTAATACGACATTCACATTACACTTCCAAAATCAACATTAACTAGATTTCAGTTGTCGTATGCCCTATAAATAAGGGCTTTAAACCCAAATTTTAATAGATTTCAAGCCTAATGTGTATACGCTATAAATTTGAAATTTCACAGTCTATCAGTCTATTCTTCTTTTTAAAAATTGGGAGCCTGTTGGATTCTGGATTAGAACCCACGACTATGTATGTTCCACAAGGCAACTACTACGACTTGGTACCATAGTTATTCACATTACACTTCCAAAATCCACTTGAACTAGATTTCAACTGTCATTTGCCATATAAAACCCTCTATTATACATAAAATACTGTAAAGAAAATTTCCCGGGAATTCCCACACTTCATTCCCGGGAAAGCGGGAGCACAAAAATAGCAAATTTCCCGGGAATTCCGGGGGTCCCGTTCCCGGGGAAAAAAAGCTAATTACAATGTATCCCCTAAATACCCAAATCTTGCAATTTTATATATCTTCTTATATCTGGTTCTTATTTCCAACCACTGAATAACTTCTTTTGATATTTAAAATTTTTAAATTATTATTAATATTCTCCAGCAAGGCCATAAGCCTCTGGGGAGGGGGCTTAGACCCACCAGAAAAATTTTAGACCCCCCCCCCAGAATTTGAAAACTTATTTACGACTTTGCATTGTGGTAGCAGTTGCCGACGGCAATATATAATTTTATTTCATAATATTGTTTTCTAAATTGTAAGTTAGTTTCTTTATTATAAGGTGAATTAAAAAATGTTGTTATTATTTCCAGAATACAATTTTTAATGAGTTTTTATGATTGTTAATGCATTATTACGCTTGTCCTGCGTATTTAAAATAATTTACTTTTTTGTGAGGACATTTTTGGAAGTGCTTTTAAAGTTGTGCCTTTAGAACAAACCCCATTTTTTTCCTGCGAAAAAGTGTGGAACTACTTTAAGTTGCTTTTTTATAAATTAATTGTCTACTTATGTTGAAGTCTGATTTTTATTCATTTTTATACACTAAACAAAAGCTCGCTCGGTTCCAAAGATTTTGTCTTTACTTTAAAAATGTTGGTACTGATTCCGAGCCAACGAAGCGGAGGATACAAATAAGGATACTTTTAAGACACAATTCTCTTTTAAATTTGGGTCTTGTGTAAGTAAGCAAATTTTAATTTTTGATTTCAGCTACTTTTCTTAATATTCTGTGAAAGTCCTTTAAAAACGAGTTAGCGACAACTTTATTTTCCAAATTCAGACTCGACTTCCAATAGAAATTATGCTATGTTTCAAGTAAAAAATGTGTCCTATATTTGAAAGATTTTTTGCTTTGTAGTCAAGATGCAAAACGACATCAAATTTAAAGACAATTTCATTAATTTTAAAGAATTTTCTGAATTATTAAAGTCAAGTTGACGTTAGCCCAAAAATATTTTCTTTAATGTTATGATACCCATTTTTAAGTCAAATCACTTAATTATAAGGACAATACGACTTCATTGAAAAGTTTATCGACTTTTGGATAAGGAAAAAACTTTATATTAGAGGAATGCGTCTTCTATGCTAAGCGAAATTTGCATTCGTATTTTAAAGACATGAAATCTTTGACCTAACGACAATATTTTTTTCAGTATAAAATAAAACATTAATTGAACCTATAACTTCAGTATATTAATTTTTTGCTAGGGGGCTATAGACTTAAATTTTTTCGCAGTCAATATTTTTAACCTCCTATTTTAACACCTTTAGCAAGTACACGTAAAGAATATTTTACGGGTAGATAATATGGTTAAGACCATCGTTTACTACATTTTCCATACAATTTGATTTATTTGCCCTTAAGGAAAATTCTTAATAACAAACTAGGAAAGCATTATGGGTGCTTTCTCATATTTACATTCTAGGGCACATAAGATCAGATTAACTGGTCATATGAACAGCCTTTTCTCCAGTAGAGCTTTGGAAGTCTTGTTTTTTTAATTAAATGCTTTGGGATACAACCTTCCACCTAACAAAAAGAGGCGAAGAATTACTCATGACTATGTCATAATTCGCGCACATTTTGCAGAGTTTATTTGCTTGAATTCATTTTCACTGCATACATCATACGGCGGCGGCAACTATGTAGACTCATTTAGATTGATATCAAGTATTTTGGACGATTTGCGCAATTAGCATATTATACTGAAGTTGTGGATAGGACAGGGCGACAGAGAGCACGGGAGCTGGTAGCCATATGCACTTGCACATTTTCAGTGGATATTTTGGCTTGGAAGTGTTCTTAGAAAACTGTTTGGGCATGCTGAAGAAGTCCATACATACAAAGGCTCAGAGCATTTATTAATAAGAACGGCTTCCAAACGACCTTTGCATACCAAAACATCGCTCGTTAAGATTGGAGAGCAATGATATTCCAGGTGATAAATGGCCCCTAAAACGGACCGTAGGTGGCATTGTGACTGCATCAAAGAAGCACGACCAAATACGTTCGTTTCAAAAACAAACCATCTACGAATAAATGTTCTAATACATCATCTAGCTAAGTTGTGGACATCACCGTTGTCATCGCCCCATCATCATCACCATAATTTTAGATGATTACCGCAACAAAACAGACGAGCGGTATATTTGCTTTGATATGTTAACTCAAAGCGACTCTGCTAACTGAATTTGCCAAACTCCCTACCTCTGAGCCATGGCCCAAATGTGGCCAAGATCTGCACATTAAAATTAGCCCATTTGTATGCAAACGGCTGTGTAACGCTCACATAGCTCACATCTAAAGCGGTCGCAACAAGCAGTGAGTAGCGTTTCGCCTTTCTTGCATTCGTCAACTCCAAAAAATTATTGTGTGTTGATTATGGCTTTTTAAACTGTTTTAGAGACCAACAAACAAATCATTATAAATTGTGTACTTACCCGTTCGCTCCATGCCATAGCAGTCCAGCTCCCTGCATTCGTCGAGCCATTGCCTATTGGCATGTATGTAGTTTAAATGACATAAACAGCGGCCACCTCATCCATCCAGGCGCGGGTAGGGTTCAGATTCTGATAGAACCCAAAACTGTGGCCGAATATGAGGAGAACGTGCGGTACGATGATAAGCGACAACATCAAAAGTTGTTGCTCAAAAAAATTTGCGCATTCAGATAACAATCTTCAAGGAGCCAACAACGTGCCCTTCCACCAAACAAACTAAAGCGAACCATCCTCATCACCAAGTCACTTTAGGTACCCATCCAAGAGTTTGGAGTTGATTGCGCATCAAAGATGACAAATACCCGTACTAACTGTCATACAGACATTCATACATATTCACACATTGGACGTTGGACATACTTTGTGCTCGACTTGGGAATGCTTAAAACATTTAAGGTTGCCACATTTAAGTGATGAAATATTTTCGTATGAAATATTTGCAATTGCCACCGAAACAGGTCTGACATTTTGCTTTGCTCGCTATGTGTAGACAGTCAGGGAGTGCGACAGTCACACCAAGGAAGATCATTGGAAATCTTGAAGGTGTAAAAAGATTTGTTGCATCCCCATTAGCAAAAAATGCCACACAGTGGCACATGCACGAAGATTCTCAACTACAATAATTTCACCTCTCCATTTTATTTTCGTTTTAGAGTCATGCCGAACATTTGCCATTCAAATGCGACTACTGTGCCCGTCTCTTCAAGCATAAAAGATCACGGGATCGTCATACCAAATTACATACGGGAGATAGACGTTACCGTTGTCCCCATTGTGAGGCGGCCTTTTCCAGAAGGTAAATATTCCCCACCATATTACGGTATTCACCATAACTAAGATGTACTCTGGTATTTAACAATGATGTTAATCTGCTTAATTTTTTATCATTTCGTAGCGACCATCTCAAAATCCACATGAAAACCCACGATAACCAAAAGCCTTTTCAATGTACAATATGCAATCGGGGATACAATACTGCTGCTGCACTAACGTCGCATATGCAAAATCACAAGAAACAAGCGGCTCTTCTTGCCGCAGGCGGAAATCCACAAGCGATCAACTACAGTCCACGTTCTACTGGATCAGCTTCGAGTAATGGTAGTCTACAAAAGCGACGTTATGCCTTGGCTGTGGGAGGGGATAATAGTCCAAGTCGCATGGAATTTAACAAGCGTGGCAGATCGTCCTCATCTTCGAATCTACTCAAATGCACATTTTGCTCAAAGTCGGATTTTACAAATGTGGAACAACTGAATACTCATTTGCAGGCTCAGCATGAAAAGGAATTGGCCCATTCAATGACTCCGCCCGCACTAGCAAATGCTCCCGCCTCCGACCCCGGCAATTTTCAGATGGCCTGTGAATACTGCACCATGAAATTCTCAAATATTGCAACGATGTTTCAACACATGCGTTCGGCTCATGTCGACCGTCTTACCAGTCCCAACTCGTACTTTGAACACTTCAATCGTCTGGCAGCCTCGGGTACCTTTAGTCCCCGTCTGTTAACGGGACAGCCATTGCGTAGTTCCACAAGTCTCGATGAGAACTGCATCAAAGAAGAACAATCTCTAACCAGCCCAAAGTCATTGGATAACAGTGCTCGACAAAGTGAAGATGAACCGACAGATTTGAGTCAAAACAATCGCAGGTCTATTACACCTTCAAGTACACCCCAAAAGTCACCACATGACGCTGCCACTAATGAGAAACCAGGTGTTTTTCTATGCAACCAGTGCAACGCAGGTTTGCCTGATTTCGAGTCATTCCGTAACCATTTGAAATCGCACATAGCCCAAGGCCTGAATTTGGTCTGCCACCATTGTGGCTTAATGTTGAGAGAACAAGCGGAGTATGAAAGACACATCATATCGCACTTTCTTATAACCAACTCGGAGTACAACTGCTCAACAAACTGCCAGAAATCGTTTGGAAAGTCTGAAGAATTGCAGAAACACTTGATGGAGCACCATGCCATAACGATGTTTAAGTGTGGTCTGTGCAGTGAAATGTTCGAAACGAAAGTTGCCATACAAGTTCACTTTGCGTGCACGCATTCGGCAGAGACCAAATTGTATCGATGCTCGGCCTGTATGGATGTCTTTCGGTCAGAGAATGATTTCAATGTTCACGTGAAATCTAGACACCAAGCAGTTAACAATAACCCTGCCCCCGTGAACTCCTTGCAGTGCATGTTTTGTCGAACTGTGTGCTCATCCGATTTGGAAATGCAATTCCACCTGGCCGCACATGCCCGTCAGTTCCGTTGTCCATCATGCCCTGAAACATTTCATGTTGAGTTTCTACTAGATCGCCATATGCAAACACATCATGCTGGCCTAGAACGTACATCATCAACCCAAAAGGAAGCCTTTGATGAACCGTCATCACCAGGGGCAGCCAATAACACCATAACCCCCATGAACTCATTGTATGTAAATGCGCTCTTCGGCAAAGCTCCATTAATGCCACTTGCCGCCCAGAACAATAACAGCAGCATATTGGATTACAACATGGCTTTTGCGTCTCATCTCAACAAGAATCTTTTTCCAAATACGGCAGCAAATAAATTCTACAATCCCCTACAAATCGACACCACAGCTATGAAGCACTCCGCTTTGATGTATGGCCTCTCACAGAGATATTTTGACACTAATCGTACGGTCATGGAAATGTATCAACAACAGCAGCATCACCATCAGGAGAATACCAAAACCGGTGGCAATTACTTCATCAGTCCTAAACAACCAGCAACAACACCCCACTTATCAGGGGACAGTCTTGCTCGCAATGAAGTAACCACCTCACCCACTACTGGGTTCAGTTGTGGCATATGTGAGCGTAATGATTTCCGTACAGAATCGGAAGTTCACTCTCACCGCAAGATTGTTCATAACCTTAAGACTGGAGTTAGTCTAAAATGTGCTTACTGTTCTGGCAATTTTAAGTCGCGCAGTGAGTTGGAGCACCACATGAAGACCTGTCATAATTCTACCGGTAAACATAAGTGTCTCATCTGCGATGAGATATTTCCCTCGCCCGCCATATTGGCAGAGCACAAATTGCAACACTCCAAAGTTGGTCAGTCGGGTAGATGCTCTCACTGCTCGAAGCCGCTGGCAGATGTGAGTGCATTCAAGACTCACCTATCTGAACATAATACCGAGGGCCAAATGCCTGTCCAGTGTATATGCTGTCGCCAATCTTTGCACTCTGAATTCGAGATTGGTCTCCATGCCAAGTAAGTACCATACAGTTGATGTTTTCTCATTGATCCTTAGAAGAGATAGGTCCTTATTTGAGTGTTCAAACGAAATATTGTCTTTTTGCAGATTCCATGTCAAAACCTCCTCAGTGTCGGAAAATGTTTGTGCCCTTTGTCTGGAGCCGATCAACAATTCACCATCCGAAGCTAAAGTATGTGAAAAATGCTGCCGTAAACATAACCTGAACAACAAATTCAAGCAACAACGTGATCATTATGAACGCGCAAACCCCGAACATAGGCAATACATTGCCAACCGTTGCAACCTCTGTAAAATGGTATTGCCACATCCGCAGAAACTACAGGAACACTTGGTGGAGCACACATTTGCAGGTTGCGAAGATCGCGGTTTTAATTGCTACATATGCTCATCCGTCTTCACAGCACCAGCTGGACTCTTGAACCATATGTTGGAGCATGGTGTAAACTCGAAACCCTATGACTGCAACCTATGTCCGGAGAAATTCTACTTCCGAGCTGAGCTAGATCACCATCTCATCGATCATGATTTGAGAGAAATATCTCCTATGAAAAATGAGAGTGAGCAATCTCCTACCAAGGACGACAACTCGATGGGGCGCATTGATGAAACGAAAAATTCCGATACCCCAAGACAGTCAGAAAAACAAAATCTTTTGAATGAAGTAAAACAAGAAATAGTAGAGAGCGATCATCACGCTCAACAGGACGACGATGAGTATATAGAAGTCGAAAAACTGCACGACAACAATAACCAGATGCCATCCAAAGCCGATGAGAAGGACAAAGAAAATCACTCGATTTCAGATGGCGACAATGGACATTAAATTCTTCCAAAATCTTTCTCCGAAAGAGTTGAGAATTGGCGTCTTATTATCATAGCATTTACAACCCCCGCCACATCCTGGGTCACATCATATGGGAAGCCACCAACCAATTTAGTCTCTAAGCACTCAAAGTATTATCAAATGCATTTCAATATCTGCAGTATTCACCATTAAGTATAACTTCTACTACCAATTCGCATATCGCCTATCCTTAAGGGGGGAGTATAAATACACACACCCGCACACATCCCCACTCATATTTTTACACAATCCATAGCATAGATGATATACAAATATATAAATTATTTATTTTTAGTAGTAAATAGGAGTTATGACAGACAGTATTATTGTGATAAGAATAAGATGTCGGACATTGTTCAACTTGTTTTTTTTTTTGTTTTTCCTTGTTTCACTTTTTTGAGTATTGTTATCACTGGAAGCTCAACAAAAAGATGGTTTGACTGTTCAATTGTTTCATTTGCGATGACCCCTTAGATTTGCAAAATTCGTTTTAGACTTTCTTCATCAGATGTATATGTAATTTAACTAATTATACTAAATTAATTATAACTCAATATCGGATATACGTAGCCACATTTATATACAACGTGTACATAACAATATACTTACTTAGCTATAAATAAACCTATCATACACACTCATACAACTATATACTCGTTTAATTAAGCACTCTCTGTAATTAAATAATAAACAACATTATTTGAACAATAAAATGCCAACAAAAAATGTATAAATTCGTTTTTTATTTCATAAAAACATGAAGTACGACCACTTGAAATTGGTTAATCGAAGGGTCGTGTCTGGCTTGAAAGTAAGAGCGAATTTGTAAGTTTGGGCGGTTACTAGATTTAGTTTTTAACACGAAAATCCGATTCATTTGGAAATTAATTTTTATACCATGTACCATAAAATGGGTTGGACATTGGTAGATCAAAGTCTCAGATATACCAAACCATTGTTGAACTTTTCTTTGAAGGCATTTTGTAGTTGAAGTTAGGCGTTCCGATTTAAAATGGGTATATTGGCATAGAAGAAAATGCCACGGCTTTAATAATTTTGTATTTTGACTATAAAGCTAAACAGCTTTAAAGTAGGAGATGTGATTCAGGACTTATTAAAAAGACCAAAAAAGTCCCTAGTAAAACGAATGCCAAATGAAATTTTCCTGATACCAAGTACGAGTATGTCTCAAAAATTTTATGAACTAAATATGGGTATAAAGTCAATGACCGTACAGCCTCAAAAATGCTTCACGCATATATTTTCAGATTAAGTACAAACTAAATTTTTATTGTACAGTGCAAACATATTACACCCAGAAAAAAGTGCCTTCGAAACTAACGGAAAAAAATGTTTATCAATTTAGTTTAGCCATTTTATTTCCATTAAGTTAAATTTTTGTGTGAAATAACAAAATTTACTTGTTTCAGTAAAAAAAATCCTAAACTGAAAGCAATTAGGAATAGTTCATTAACTAGAATAAGGCATGGAATTTTACTAATACTGTTTTCTTCGCTGGGTATAAGAATTTACTACTGAACAAGAAAATTTTATTCACTGATAACAAAGCATTCGTAAAAATAAACAAAAACCGAACTAAACCCAAGTTTTCTCAAATTTAGTAACATTTCTTATAAAACGATAATACTGACTTCCTTTATTATAGAATGCTTATCACACATACGAATAACACTTGGCATAGGAAAATATTTTAGTTCATTCGTACTAAGAAATATTCAATCCTTTCATAACTTAAGGAAACACACTTGTTAGAATATAGGAAATTTTCCTATATTTCTTTTATCTACCTGTAATCGATACCTGTCATCGATGTAATCGATATGTTTGCGCGTTGGTTGTTTTTTAGTTGGAATCGTGTTATTATGGTATACGGAGAGATTGTTGAAAAATAATATAATAAATAACAAATAAAATATTTGTAACATAAATAACAAACAGTAAGTCTATCAATGTTTGTGATGGTGTATAAAGAAAGAAAACATCAACAGAATAACAATCCCTTCATTCGTCTTCATTTTGGAATCTTCAATTATCAGGTAGCATTCATACAGTGACGCTAACCTTTCGTGAAAAAAATTGGTTTATGATTTTTTATATTGGTAGGTATTGAAATTGTAAAAGGAGGACAAAATCGTTACGCAGCATCTTATTAAAAGTGAAAGGAACAAGAAGAAGAAAATATTACGTTTTACAGTTGGTAACTTTACATGGAAATTGGAAATAGTGGAATAATAAACTAATATTTCAATTGCGCAGTCAAGTGACTCAATTTCTTTTTTTTGAAAACGAGAATTACCGTACAAATCAGTCGATTTGCATTACAAAAAAAAGGTGTGGTGTTTCATCAAGAAAACAAAGGAAAGAAAATAAATCAAAGCCAAATTAAACAAGTAAGGAAAGTCTAAAGTCGGGCGGTGCCGACTATATTATACCCTGCACCACTTTGTAGATCTAAATTTTCGATACCATATCACATCCGTCAAATGTGTTGGGGGCTATATATAAAGGTTTGTCCCAAATACATACATTTAAATATCACTCGATCTGGAAGAATTTGATAGACTTCTACAAAATCTATAGACTCAAAATTTAAGTCGGCTAATGCACTAGGGTGGAACACAATGTTAGTACAAAAATAAATATGGGAAACGTTTAAATCTGAAGCAATTTTAAGGAAACTTCGAAAAAGTTTATTTGATTTATCGCTCGATATATATGTATTAGAAGTTTTGGAAAATTAGAGTCATTTTTACAACTTTTCGACTAAGCAGTGGCGATTTTACAAGGAAAATGTTGTTATTTTGACAATTTTTGTCGAAATCAGAAAAGCATATATATGGGAGCTATATCTAAAACTGAACCGATTTCAACCAAATTTGGCACGCATAGCAACAATGCTAATTCTACTCCCTGTGCAAAATGTCAACTAAATCGGAGTTAAAAACTGGCCTCTGTGGTCAAATGAGTGTAAATCGGGCGAAAGCTATATATGGGAGCTATATCTAAATCTGAACCGATTTCAACCAAATTTGGCACGCATAGCTACAATGCTAATTCTACTCCCTGTGCATAATTTCAACTAAATCGGACCAAAAAATTGGCCTCTGTGGTCATATGAGTGTAAATCGGCCGAAAGCTATATATTGGAGCTATATCTAAATCTGAACCGATTTCAACCAAATTTTGCACGCATAGCTACAATGCTAATTCTACTCCCTGTGCAAAATTTCAACTAAATCGGAGCAAAAAATTAGCCTCTGTGGTCATATGAGTGCAAATCGGGCCAAAGATATATATGGGAGCTATATCTAAATCTGAACCGATTTCAATAAAATTTGGCACACTTGACTATAGTACTAATTGTTCTTCTTGTGCAAAATTTTAAGTAAATTAGGGTAAAACTCTGGCTTCTGGGGCCATGTAAGTCCATATCGGGCGAAATATATATATGGGAGCTATATCTAAATCTGAACCGATTTCTTCCACAATCAGTAGGGATCTATTCTGAGCCAAAACACATACTTGTGCCAAATTTGAAGTCGATTGGACTAAAACTGCGACCTAGACTTTGATTACAAAAATGAGTTCACGGACAGACGGACAGACGGACATCGCTATATCGACTCAAGAGCCCACGCTGAGCATTTTTGCCAAAGACACCATGTGTCTATCTCGCCTCCTTCTGGGTGTTGCAAACATATGCACTAACTTATAATACCCTGTTCCACAGTGTGGAGCAGGGTATAAAAATCACTCAATTGCAGACGTAAAAGGGCCCTCTACGGTGTGCAGACAAACTACAGCGCTGTGAATTCACTTGCTTGGTCTATGCTATCATTTTCATATGGTATGTATTCACAACCGAATAACATTTTGTATTTTTTAAATGTCATTTGTATTAATGAAATAAATTGAAGATTTTTTTGTTTTGAAACTATAAAACAAACAAAATATAGCAAAAATATCGAATATTATGTTATCTGCTATTTGGGATCGTAACGCAGCAAGAATCAAAGATTATAGATTTGAGGAAGAAGGGAGATTGGCTTGCGTCATACCAAATGTTACATTTACCAGATTAGTTCAATACATGTTTGTAATCTTTTAGTTGTTTTTCGTTTTTATTTTTTAAATGAAAAATGTAATTTTCTTAATGAAACAATGTTAAATTTTAGGCAACAACAAAAAAATAGTTTTTCCCCTTTATGGAAATTTATTTCGTGCTCTTAATTTTTTTTATTTGCATTTTAATGCTATGTCAATACTTGTCGTATACGCGTTTGGTTCGGGTATTAAACTAATATGGTAAATGGTTTGATGTGCTCAGTAGACCATCTCCCATCTTCTGTAATCTAAAATGTTTGACAAGAATGATCTGTGAAGAGGATGTACACAATAAAATCAAAACAATGGTTTGTATTGGAAATAATTTTTTAGAGAACTCAAAATAACTCAATGTACCGAATTTCTAGCATGTATGAAAAATAAATTCGGAGGTTGAGGTTTAGCATGGATCCTGCTTGTTCCGAACGTTTGTAAGAGGTAAAATCGCGGACAAGTTGAGATGGAAACCAAATATATAAGGCCTTAAGTTCGAACGGATCGAATCTTAATTCTCACCACCATGAATCAAATATAATAGTTTCCTTTGAAAACTTTTCGTCGTACCGGGTTACTTGTAGTTAATCGAAGTTTAGGTGGATTGGATGACAGATACTCTCCCAAGCAGATCGGTTCAAAGGGTACACGTACCGAAGATAAGTAAAAATTTTATACGTATTGGATGTGGGTACCAATTTTTTTCGTAATTTGGTTGTAAGTACTCCGAGAGTTGATCGACACAACCGAATGATGAAGGTACTTACAGCAGAATTTATTGGTTGACACAACCAACTCTATATGTCATGTAAGTCTTCCTTGCCATCGTTCGATTGGCAGGATCGAATTATTTGGGAGACACAACTGCCTACTGATAGACGCTGCAACTGCCAAAAGGAGGTTGGCAATAAATTCGGTCGTCCCAACCAATTTGTACTCTCTGTGTATATAGGGTTAAAAATCGATAGTTTAATATGTTAAAAATGGACTATACAAATGATCTATTCAGCCCATATTTTAATAAAACCTACTTTTTATATCACCGTCAAATTTCACCCCTATAAATACACTTTGAATGGCCTGAAATCCAGTAATTCGTTTTTCGTTGTTCGATTAAAACCCCCAATCGAATCTAATTTGTCGAATTATTTCTTTAGTTACAAAGATATGAAGTGTTTTCAAATTTTGTTTCGCCGGAGTCGGAGGCGAGCAAAGTTTATACGACTCCGGCAAATCTTCAGACTCCGACTCCACAGCTCTGGTGCTAACATATATCTCCCAAACATGTTATACTCGTTTATGAACATTATATGCTTGCAAGATTCTCAAAAATAGTAAAAATTAATGATTTGGCATCAATGTTTTTATACCCTCCATCATAGGGTGTGGGTATATTAACTTTGTCATTCCGTTTGTAACACATCGAAATATTGCTCTAAGACCCCATAAAGTATATATATTCTGGGTCGTGGTGAAATTCTGAGTCGATCTAAGCATGTCCGTCCGTCTGTTGAAATCACGCTAACTTCCGAACGAAACAAGCTATCGACTTGAAACTTGGCACAAGTAGTTGTTATCGATGTAGGTCGGATGGTATTGAAAATGGGCCATATCGGTCCACTTTTACGTATAGCCCCCATATAAAGGGACCCTCAGATTTGGCTTGTGGAGCCTCTAACAGAAGCATATTTCATCCGATCCGGCTGAAATTTGGTATACGGTGTTGGTATATGGTCTCCAACAACCATGCAAAAATTGGTCCACATCGGTCCATAATTATATATAGCCCCCGTATAAACCGATCCCCAGATTTGGCTTGCGGAGCCTAAAAGAGAAGCAAATTTCATCCGATCCGGCTGAAATTTGGTACATGGTGTTGGTATATGGTCTCTAACAGCCGTGCAAAAATTGGTCCACATTGGTCCATAATTATATATAGCCCCCATATAAACCGATCCCCAGATTTGGCTTGCGAAGCCTCAAAGAGTAGCAAATTTCATCCGATCCGGCTGAAATTTGGTACATGATGTTGGTATATGGTCTCTAACAACCATGCAAAAATTGGACCACATCGGTCCATAATTATATATAGACCCCATATAAACCGATCTCCAGATTTGGCTTGCGAAGCCTCAAAGAGAAGCAAATTTCAACCGATCCGGCTGAAATGTGGTACATGGTATTGGTATATGGTCTCTAACAACCGTGCAAAAATTGGTCCACATTGGTCCATAATTATATATAGCGCACATATAAACCGATCCCCAGATTTGGGTTGCGGAGCCTCAAAGAGAAGCAAATTTCATCCGATCCGCCTGAAATTTGGTACATGATATTGGTATATGGTCTCTAACAACCATGCAAAAATTGGTCCACATCGGTCCATGATTATATATAGCCCCCATATAAACCGATCCCCAGATTTGGCTGCGAAGTCTCCAAGAGAAGCAAATTTCATCCAATCCGGTTGTAATTTGGAACATGGTGTTAGTATATGATCTTTAACAACCGTGGCAGATTTGGTCCATATCGGTCCATAATTATATATAGCCCCCATATAAAACGTTCTCCAGATTTGACCTCCGGAGCCTCTTGGAGGAGCAAAAATCATCCGATACGGTTCAAATTAGGAACGTGGTGTTAGTATATGGTCGCTAACAACCATTCCAAAATTGGTCCAATCACACAAAAATTGGTCCATATCAGTTCATAATCATGGTTGCCACTAGAGCCAAAAATAATCTACCAACATTTTATTTCTATAGAAAATTTTGTTAAAATTTTATTCGGTTCATAATAAAATTTTCATCATTGTCAGAATTTTATTTCTATAGAAAATTTTGTCAAAATTTTATTTCTATAGAAAATTTTGTTCAAATTTTATTCGGTTCATAATCATGGTTGCCACTCGAGCCAAAAATAATCTACCAAGATTTTATTTCTATAGAAAATTTTGTCAAAAGTTTATTTCTATAGAAAATTTTGTTAAAATTTTATTTCTGTAGAAATTTTTGTCAAAAATTTCTTTCTATAGAAAATTTTGTCAAAATTTTTATTTCTATAGAAAATTTTGTGAAAATTTTATTTCTATAGAAAATTTTGTTAAAATTTTATTTCTGTAGAAAATTTTGTAAAAATTTTATGTCTACTTTGTCAAACTGAATTATATACGTATTGGATCGATCTTTTTTGATTTAATATATACCACGTATGGACTTACATACAATTTAGAAGATGGTGTTAGGAGGTTTTAAGATACCTTGCCATCGACAAGCGTTACCGCAACTTAAGTAATTCGATTCTGGATGGCAGTGTTTAGAAGAAGTTTCTACGCAATCCATGATGGAGGGTACATAAGCTTCGGCCTGGCCGAACTTACGGCCGTATATACTTGTTTTAACTTTAGTTTTTATTCTATAAGTGGGTATAGTTTCGTAAATTGTAGTTAAAAAGTACAAAAGCGCATTAAAATTTCCCGCTTTTAACAACGCTTTGTGAAAATCGCAAAGAGTGGAGTGCAGTTTAGTTCAATTTTTGCACGAGGTGGTTCATTTTTCCCATCAAACAGTTTATTTTTTCTGTGTATGTACTTGAAAAAATTGCATATTTCTGACTTGAAATTTTTTATGTTTAGTTTGCTTATTAAGGACTTTCAATAGAAAAAAGATGAATTGAATAAATTGAAATTTGGTTCTCAGTACGCAAAACTTATGTTTAACAGTAAATTGCGTTTTTACCCTTAGTGCAATTCCGCGCTCCTTTGGCTAGGAATCAAACAAGTCAATACCAAAACAAATATGGGCCACCCATATCATTTTATATTTATTCGTACACTATACCTATACTTCCATATATACGGTTACGTCGAAACCTGGATCATACTCAGGGCTGCCAATAAAATTTCAAAAAAAATCGCCACTTTTTCCCAAGAAATCGTTATAATCGTAACTTCCATTTCAAAAATCGCCAAAAATCTGCAATGTTTATAATATTAAAACCAAACTAATTTTTTGGTTAAAAACAAAAGTATTTATTTCATATAAAGAACAGAAAATTAACAAACAAAACTATGCATTAAAAAAGGAAAATGAATTCAGATTCGTATAAAAATAACATAAAAACATTTTTATGAAATGCTATGCTATGCAATTCAAAAAATAAAATAAAAATTAATTTTTTTCATATTTAGTTAATAATTCAGTAAGATTTTTATTTCAAAATAAAAATAAAGATAACAAAATTTTCTATAGAAATAAAATTTTGCAAAAATTTTCTTAGAAACAAAATTTTGCACAAATTTTCTTAGAAATAAAGTTTTGCAAGAATTTACTAAAATGTTCTATAGAAATAAGATTTTGCAAGAATAAAAATTTTCTACAGATATAAAGTTGTGGGAAAGCTTTCTAAAGAAATAAAATTTTGACAAAATTTTCTATAGAAATAAAATTTTAACAAATAAAATTTTGACATAATAAAATTTTGACAAAATTTTCAATAGAAATAAAATTTTGACAATATTTTCTATAGAAATAAAATTCTGACAAAATTTTCTATAGAAATAAAACTTCGACAACTTTTTCTGTAGAAAGAAAATTTTAACAAAATTTTCTATAAATTCAATATAAAATATTTCTTTTGTGTAAAATATTATTTTTGTATATATTACTAACCACAAAAATTTGATCAACAACTAACAAAATATTTTTTTTTAACTTGGTAGATTTTTTGGAAAATTTTCTTCAAAATTTGGTACATTATTTTTGGCACGAGTGGCAACCGTGAACTAATACTGTTGATGTAAAATGAGGTATAGCTCCTACATGTATGAAATCTCTAGCAAAAACTTACAATTTCTTGAATTTATCTGACAACTGTCAAATGCATTCTCTCCTTTGCTGTCTCTAAGCCTGTAAACAAACTACTTCTAGTCAAAATTTTTGAACGGAGCTAATATCATCAATTTTGGGGCAAAATTGGCACGCTCAAAAGAGTTTACTTGATCAAAGATCTTCAAGATTTAAGGATTGCGATATTGATTCGGAGCCAAATACACACACAGAAAAAAACTATTGCAAACATTTTTCAACTAAATTTTATAAATTTTTAATTAAATTATATTTGTTTAATTCGGCTCGAGATCATGCACTGTTAGAAAAATATATTTTTCATATGTTCCGATATAAACAAAATGTGTGTTCGGGCAGAATTTTTAAACACTATATATTTAAGTGCAAAAATGTAATGTTCCTAAACTAGCATTAAATGTTTGGGACAGATATGTTAATATGTTAGAATATATTATGTTTGGGACATGAAAGTTTCATAAAAATAATATGTGTGAATGCAAACAAGTATATAAATTTACAAATTTCGAATATGCATATATATGTTGTGATATTTTATTCAGAGAACGAGACAGACAAATAAAGATGGAAACCGGAGAATCAGAAGAGAGCAATTTCTGCGAAACTGCTCGTATGTTGTTTCGTAAAACTGTTTTATGAGTTCATTTGTTTTGGCTGTGCGCTTGGCATGTTAATAAAGCTTCGACAAAAATTTTGATATGCTTAAGTCTAAATATTATTCAATTTTAATATTAAAATGTGTATATGCGAAGTAAAGAGAATAGACATACGGAACCAAGAGAATAGACTTTTGAAAAAAAAAAAACAAACATGCGTTTTTGCTTCTAGAGCAGCATTTTATGTATTTGGGGACATGTGTTTTGTTTATCAGTTTAACATTATGGGCACAATGTTTTTTCTTGGTTCATCAAAAGAAATCGGAACGTACGACGAGTAGGTCAAAATATTAAGACAAAGGAAATAAAAAAAAAAGTGGAAAATATATAAAAATTACAAAAGGGATCTTCATAAAAAATAACAAATGGGCACCATACTATTTTTAGAGTTGGGACAGTAAAATGACAAAAGGGGGAAACAGTGCAAAATTAAACAGTACAATTTTTATAAACAAAGGTTAGTTCCTCTTTATTATTAAGTAGTCTAAGAGGAGTTGACGGACACTTTAAGTTCGAGTTTTGCCGCTAAAATTATTTTTTAATTTAGCGGCAAAACTTGAATCTCTAAAAGAAGAATAACATAAAATTGTTTGGCCAATTGTATTATAACATGGTGTAGAATGATCCAAAGAAAAAATTGAAAAAGTTTATTTTCTTTAAAATGAATTATTAAAGAAATGTACACGTGAAAACATGTCCATTTTAGAGCGATAATGCCAACTTAATACTGCTCCTAAAGGTAAAAGAAATTAAGTACACAATTTTTCGTTAATAAAAATTCATATTTATAATACGATCAATTTTAAATGCATTTAAAATGGTGTTAAATATTGGTAAAAATAGCTCACGCCTAAATTATGTGTATATTGTAAAACTATTTATGGTTATACTCGACCTCACGTTCTTCTTTTGTTAGAGTTTTTGAATTTCTTCGAAAATGTCAAATATTTATACAAACATTCTTTGGTACAAAATTGTTATTTTTGTAATAAAAAATAATACTTTATCCAAAAGCTCAGTCAATTTCGTTTATAGTTTTGGAATATATGTAAATGTAAAAAAAATGGTGTTCGGCTGGTGCAGGGATTGAACTCACGACCCTTTGCATGCAAGCAGGCATGCTAACCACTGCTCCACGTGGCCAACAAATGTATGTTTCTGTTAAATAATGTTATGTTTGCATAGGCTCGTGGGCGCTGCAAACTATGCTATATAAATGTAACTTATAACGATAATTGTCTACTGGTGACTATAACAGCTACGTAGCCCAGTGGATAGTGTGTTGGCTTACAAACTGTATGTTCCTCGGTTCGATTCTCCGTCCATGCGAAAGGTAAAATTTAACAAATTTATATATTGAATAATTTCTTCAACATTGTTTGTATTACAAAAAAGGTGCTAACTAAATTAACTAAAAAATCTCGTGAAAGTGAGAAAGATATGAGGGAATATTATTAGGCAGAAATAAATTTTTTGAGCACAATCTTCTTTGGGAGAACATTCGGGCTCAAAACGCTATCAAACACATAATATGTTCACGTAAAACAAACATAATAATGTTGCGACAATATCCAATAATATATATGCTTCCTGCAAAATATGTTTGGAACATATGTTAGAGAAGCGATTTTTTGAGGGTGTGTGAAAAAAACATATGTTGTTGTTTTTGTGAGTTGTAATTTTTATTAAAAAATATCCAATATTTCGAAACATCTCCGATGCTCGTCTTCAGAGAAATTTCTTTAAACAAATAACAGCACCCTCACAAAAAATCGCTTCTGTAACATATACTCCCAAACATATTTTGCTTCAAGCATATACATTTTTGGGTATTGCCCAAACATTTATTTGTTTGATCTCTTCCAATATATAATATGTTTGAAAGCATATTGGTCTAAACAATATATGTTTGGGTAGTCTAAGTTCCAAACATTTTGTATTTTTGCATCCAAATTCAATAATGTTGTCTTCCAAAAAACAATATGTTATTATGTGAACATATAATATGTTTGGTAGCATTTTGCACCCAAAAATATTATATGCTTAAAAAAATTTCTCCCAAACAATATTGTGCTCAAAATTTTATTTATTTATTTATTTATATATAAATATATTTACAATCATAATGAATTATGAAAATAAACAGGTAATATAGGTGCTAACAACATAGGTTTTCGATCTGAATGCTCAAAATGTTGTTTCTGCCTAATTGTATATTCCTCCACATCTTTCTCACTTCCACGAGATTTTTTAGTTCTTAGCACCTTTTTCTGTAATGCAAACATTGTAGAAGAAATTGTTATATTTTATAATTTTTTTTAATTTTACTTTTTGCCGGACGGGGATTCGAACAGCGGACCACACAGTTTGTAAGGATCAAAGAAGTAGCTGATCAATTGCCCAAGGAAAAATAAAATGTTAATTTTGTAATAACAAGCCACAACCACCAACTTAATTCAATATCGCTCCCTGTTAAATAGCGCTCCAAGCTACTAAACACATATATGTTTATAGGCTATTTCTAAATTAATATATGTTTGCATCCAAGCATATTATATTTACAAATATTTTATGTCCCAAACATAATATGTTCTAACATATTAACATATATGTCCCAAACATGTTATGCTAGTTTATGAACATTATATGCTTGCACTCAAAAATATTGTGTTTAAAAATTTGTGTTCCAAACATATAATGTTTATAGCCAAACATATGAAAAACAGTCTTTTTCAACCGTGAGAAAACATTTTACACATTAATTAACAAAAATATATATCAAACTCAAAAAATACTGATAATTACATTTAGAAGTAAAGAACAATGAATTTATTCGCAAACGAGTAAATTTACAACTAAAGGCTAATTTGGTTTTCTATATTTTTGTACAATATTTCTATAAATATGTGCCCAATGGTCCGTATCAGTCTTAAAATTCATCCGTCTTTCTGCAGGTACATTTATAATATATACACCCTCAAAAAAAATCGCCTCTCTAACATACATTCCAAACATATTTTGCAGGAAGCACATATATTATTGGATACTTCCGAAACATTAATTTGTTTGTTTAATGTGAACATATTGTATGTTTGGAAGCATTTTGAGCCCAAAAATATTATATGCTTGGAAGAATTTTCCCCAAAGAAGATTGTGCTCATTCCCTTACATAATTTTCACTTCCACGAAATTTTTTAGTTCTTGGCACCTTTTTCTGTAATACAAATAATGTTGATGAAATTATTCAATTTTATAAATTTTCTAAATTTTACCTTTCGCCTGGACGGAATATCGAACCAGCACCATACAGCTTGTAAGCCAACACACTACCATTGAACTACGTAGCTGTTAAAGTCACCAGTAGACAATTATCGTTATAACTTACATTTATATAGCATAGTTTGCAGCGCCCACGAGCCCATGCAAACATAACATTATTTAACAGAAACATACATGTGTTGGCAACGTGGAGCAGTAGTTAGCATGTCTGCCGTATAAGCAAAGGGTCGTGGGTCCAATCCCTGCTCCGACCAAACACTAATTGTTTTTTTTTTTTTAATTTACACATTTATATTTATACTATATTAAATTTTTATAATTAAAATTCGAAATGTCGGTTATTAAAGATTTACAATCAGAAACAGTGCTTGGCTAAAATATTATTTTTTATTGGAAAAATAACAATTTTGTAATAAAAAACTGTTTTTGGTATAAAAGTTTGAAATTTTGGAAGGAATTCAAAAACTCTAACAAAAGAAGAAGGTGGAGTCGAATATAAACATACATAAATAATTTTATAATATACACATACATTTATTTAGGCGTGAACAGTTTTTTACTAGCATTTAACACCATTTTAAATGCATTTAAAACTTATCATGTTTTGTACTTAATTTAATTTTTAACTGTAAGGCCGGTATTATCGCTCTAAAATGTTTTGTCTTTTACTTTTCTTTAATAATTCATTCTAAAGAAAATAAACTTTTTCAAATGTTTTAGCTGCAAAACTCGAACTTAATGCCCGCTTTTATATTTGAAGGTGTCCGTCAACTCCTCTTGGACTACTTATTAATAAAGAGGAACTAAACTTTGTTCTTATACATTTTACTGTTTAATTTTTCACTATTTCCTCCTTTTTTCATTTTACTGTCCCAACTCTAAAAAGAGTATAATGCCCTTTCGTTATTTTTATGAATATCCCTTTGTAATTTGTGTATATTTTCCACCGTTTTTTTTTTTTTTTAATTTTCCTTTGCCTGAATATTTTGACTTACTCCTCGTACGTTCCGGTTTCTTTTAACGAACCAAGAAAAATAGTGTACCCATAACGCCAAAATGATAAACAAAACACATGGCCACACATACGTAAAATACTGCTTTCAATACAAAAACACATGCTGTTTTTTTTCTCTTGGTTCCGAATCTCTATTCTCTTTATTCCGAATACACATTCTAATATTCAAATTAAATAATATTTAGACTTAGTGTGTAAATATAACCATAGCGATAGGCGGTAGGCGAACACTTATTTACGTGTATTTCTTATGGGAAGCCCAAAATCCGCGACGGAACACCGTGACGGCTAGCGGCGTGTCGCTAAATTAAAACTTATTCTAACTCCTTGGCGAAAACTGGTATAGTGTTGCCATCGCTTATCAATTTTTTTAACTCACCACTAGGAATTGCTGTTGCCTGGACACGTGTAGATTATTTTTTCTTGAAATAACTCAACAAATAACAAGCCATTGTATGTTTTTATTCAACTTCATTGTTTAATATTGTCAAAGCATGCTGTATTGACAACAAAAACGCTAGGAAACGTGAAAAAGGGAATTATTCGCCGTCAAGCTTATTGTATTTGCCGTTGCGGCAAAAATGTTTCGCCTACCGCCTATCGCTATGGTTATATTTACACACTTAAGCATATACAATTTTTGGCCTTATCATAAAGCAGTTTCCGAAACAACATATAATCGGTTTCACAGAAATTGCTCTCTTTTGATTCTCTCGCTGTGTTAATTTGATATCTTTCGTCAACCCTCCCGGTTTCTATCTCTATTTCTTTCTCTATACTCTCTCTCTCTCTGTCGCTCTCTGAATAAAATATCACAACATATATATGTTTACTCGAAATTTGTAAACTTATATATAATTTTTATGAAACATGCATGACCCAAACATAATATATTCTAACATATTAACATATGTGTTCCAAACATTTAGTGTTAGTTTGGGAACATTACATGTTTGCAGTTAAATATATTGTGTTTACAAATTGTGCCCGAAACACATTTTGTTTATATCGAAACATATGAAAAACATATTTTTCTAACAGTGTAGCATCTCCAGTGTAAATCTCCTTTTATAGTTGTTTTCTTGCGTCAAAATATCTATGTCTTTAAGATTTGGCTTGTGTCCTGTTAGAGTGCAATGTGGACACAAGCCAAATCTTAAGGACGTAGATATTTTGACGCAAGAAAACAACTATTAAACACTCTTAGAAAAATATGTTTTTCATATGTTCCGATATAAACAAAATGTGTTTCGGGCACAATTTTAAAACACAATATATTTAAGTGCAAACAAGGTATGTTCCTAAACTAACACTAAATGTTTGGGACATCTGTGTTAATATGTTAGAATATATTATGTTTGGGGCATGAATGTTTCATAAAAATCATATATGTGAATGCAAACATATATAAATTTACAAATTTTGACTAAACATACATATGTTGTGATATTTTATTCAAAGCGACAGAGAGAGTATAGAGAAAGAAATAGAGATGGAAACCGGGAGAGTTGAACGGAGAGTCCACGTGGCAAACAAATGTATGTTTCTGTTAAATAATGTTATGTTTGCATGGGCTCGTGGGCGCTGCAAACTATGCTATAGAAGTGTAACTTATAACGATAATTATCTACTGGTGACTATAACAGCTACGTAGTCCAGTGGGTAGTTTGTTGGCTTACAAACTGTATAGTCCTCGGTTCGATTCTCCGTGCAGACGAAAGGTAGAATTTTAAAAATGTATAAAAGTGAATAATTTCTTCAACATTATTTGTATTACAGAAAAAGGTGCCAAGAACTAAAATATTTCGAGGAAGTGAAAATTACGAGTATGTTAGGCAATGAGCACAATCGTCTTTGGGAAAAATTCTTCCAAGCATATAATATTTTTGGGCTCAAAATGCTTCCAAACATATGATATGTTCACATAAAACAAACATATTAATGTTTCGGCAGTATCCAATAATATATGTGCTTCCTGCAAAATATGTTTGGAACATATGTTAAAGAAGCGATTTTTTTTTTGAGGGTGAAGGAGTTTGAGTCCTAAAACAAAATATATAATAATACATAAGTTATTTTTGTTTTGTGCAGGGAAGCTGAAAAAACTTTGACAAACTGTCTCCAAATATTTTTTTCTTTCAACAATCCAAATTACGTCATAAGTTTTACGACGAAATGTTAATCAGCTCAAACTATGTAATTTTGCATTTTAAGAGCATTCTTTATTAAGTTCTGAGGGAAACAACTGAATTATATATGAAAATCTTTTCAGTATTACGCGCACGTATTGAGACAAAGATTTACTCCTCACACTGGAGATGAACTCCATACAAGGCAACGAGCCGAATTATGTGTTCATACATTCGAACATACCTAAAATCTTTACGATCTGATAACTGAGAATTCGACTGAAGCATTTGTTAACTATAGCAAAGGCACCAACCGCAAACTTCATCTAAAATGTGAAGTGTGATTTAAGAGTTCAACTCGATTTCCTTGAAAAAGCCTGACCAATGGATAAAATTGTGGTTGTAATTGTAGCACACAAATGTTGACCAAACGTTGAACATGCATTGGGATGTTTATGTTTATTTATTACTTTCCACAAAGGCGTAGCTAAAAAGGGTGATAGAATGGGTAGATCTCTCATTTGGACGAAAATCTAATGGGGGTTTCTTTTCGGAAAAAATTTCCTTCATTTTGTCTGTACAGAATATACATTTTTAAATTGTTGCCAGAAATTTAAAGTACATACACTGTTAGAAAAATATGTTTTTCATATGTTCCGATATAAACAAAATGTGTTTCGGGCACGATTTTAAACCACAATATATTTAAGTGCGAACATGTAATGTTCCTAAACTAACACTAAATGTTTGGGACATCTATGTTAATATGTTAGAATAAATTATGTTTGGGGCATGAATGTTTCATAAAAATAATATGTGTGAATGTAAACATATATAAATTAACAAATTTCGAGTAAACATATATATGTTGTGATATTTTATTCAGAGAGCGACAAAAAGAGAGTATAGAGAAAGAAATAGAGATGGAAACCGGGAGGGTTGACTAAAGATATCAACACTACAAAGCGAGAGAATGAAAAAAGAACAATTTCTGTGAAACCGCTTGTATGTTGTTTCGGAAAACTGTTTTATGATAAGGCTAAAAATTTGATATACTTAAGTCTAAATATTATTTAATTTGAATAAAGAGGATAGACATTCGGAACCAAGAGACTAGACATTTGAAAAACAAACTGCATATGTTTTCGCCTTGAGAGCATTTTATGCATGTGTGAACATGTGTTTTGTTTATCATTTTGGCATTATGGGCACAATTTTTCGTTAAAATAAATCAGGGATCTTCATAAAAATTACGAAAGGGCACTATACTCTTTTTAGAGTTGGGACAGTAAAATGAAATAAGGAGGAAATAGTGAAAAATTACACAGTAAAATGTAAAAAACAAACTTTAGTTCCTCTTTATTAAAAAGTAGTCCACGAGGAGTTGACGGACAGCATCGAATATAAAAGCGGGCATTAAGTTCGAGTTTTACAGCTAAAACAATTTAAAAAGTTTATTTTCTTTAAAATGAATTATTAAAGAAAAATAAAAGGAATTTTTGAGCGATGGTGTTAAATGCTAGTAAAAAAATGTTCACTCCTAAATAAATTTATGTTTATATTATAAAATTATGTATGTATGTTTATACTCGACTCCACGTTCTTCTTTTGTTAGTTTTTGATTTCCTTCCAAATTTTAAAGTTTTGTACAAAAACAGTTTTTTTTTAAGTTGTTATTTTTGCAATGAAAAATAATATTTTATCCAAAAATCAGTCAATTTCGTTTATATCAAGCACTGTTACTGACTATAAATCTTTAAAAACACACATTTCGAAGTTTCATTTAAAAAAATTTAATATAGTATTAATATAAATGTTTTAATTAAAAAAAAAAAAAAAAAAAAAAAAAAAAAATGTTCGGTCGGAGCAGGGATTGAACCCACGACCCTTTGTATGCAAGGCAGACATGCTAACCACTGCTCCACGTGGCAAACAAATGTATGTTTCTGTTAAAAAATGTTATGTTTGCATGGGCTCGTGGGCGCTGCAAACTATGCTATATAAATGTAACTTAAAACGATAATTATCTACTGGTGACTATAACAGCTACGTAGCCCAGTGGATAGTGTGTTGGCTTACAAACTGTATGGTCCTCGGTTCGATTCTCCGTGCAGGCGAAAGGTAAAATTTATAAAATTTATAAAAGTGAATAATTTCTTCAACATTATTTGTATTACAGAAAAAGGTGCCAATAACTAAAAAATTTCGTGGAAGTGAAAATTACGAGTATGTTAGGGAATGAGCACAATCGTGTTTGGGAAAAATTCTTCCAAGCATATAATATTTTTGGCTCAAAATGCTTCCAAACATATAATATGTTCACATAAAACAAACATATTAATGTTTCGGCAGTATGCAATAATATATGTGCTTCCTGCAAAATATGTTTGGAACATATGTTAAAGAAGCGATTTTTTTTGAGGGTGTAAAAAATAACAATAATAAAAATATAAATATAAACATTATTTACGTTTGTTCCAGATTTCTTTGTTCTATATTTCTTTAACATAGTATGAAATATGAATGAACACATTGAAATTAGTCCACATTCATTTATTCATGTGATCATCAACAGCAATATGCAACCTTGATTTCAGGGCACCTTTGATTTTGGGCAATGCTGAAAATGCCCTCAATATATTTTTACAACAGAACTCGAAACATTTTCAAACTGCTGCCCTTTGATTACAAGAGGACCTAAAAAGGTCATATTGCGGGCAAATCCGAAAAAGTGCATATATTTTCCAAACAAAAAGTAAAACACAAAAAATATTTTTTTGTCTTCAAACACGAAATGAATTGATCCAATTAATTTTTAATTGAAATGTATTCAATCACAGAAATGATAGTATCAATTAAAGCATTAATTGAAAGTCAATTAAAAAATTAATTGATGCTATAATTTTTGTGGTTGATTTTTGTTTCAATTAAATAATTTGTGCAATCAATTAAATTTTTAATTAAATATTTTTTAAAAGTCAATTAAGACTTTAATTGGAAAAAAATGTATTTCATTTTATTTATTTATAATCCAGAAGCCCAACTGGGCCTAAAAGATTACAAGTACTACAAATGACACTAAAATAACTTAACTAAAAAACAATCTTAAAAAATACGAATATTATAACAACTTTTAACACGAATACAGACAAAATATTTTAATTTACAAAATATTGCTTGTTTCCAAAGACAAGGATGAACCAATGTGAGCCAAAACAGTTCAATTATATCAACGTTTAGTTAAAATTTTTTCTTTGAATCCGCCACATGACAAAGAGAAATTTCGAAGCTTATAGGGAACAAGCGAATTCCAAAGCCTTACAGCCCTTACCTGAAAAGATCGCTGCATGACTAGTGATCGGAAAAGAGGCGTAACAAGGGCAGAAGTTCTAACTGAATTGCAAAACACAAAGTTAGAGCTCAAATACAGAGGACTATCGAACTTTATGGCTTTGTTCAACAATTGGATAACTCTAAGATCGATATATTTCTGGAAAGAGCAGAATTGTATCGCGTAACATGTTGACGGTAATCCAAATTGAATACGAAACGAACAATTCGATTAAAACAAACCTTTAATCTTTCCAAACTTCCTTGGGATGCACCGGATAATATTTCAAGCCCATACAAGATATGTGGTAATAATATCGTCATACCTACTTTCCATCGGACATTGAAGGGTAACACAAAAGCAGACGTATATATTCTTCGTAACAACATGACAATCAAACTTCAAATCAGCATCGATATAGAAACCCAAAATTCTCATGGAATGGACATTCGTGAAATTTTTTTCTGTGTAAGTTCGGCCGAACCGAATTTTATATACCCACCACCATGAGTCAAATAATACAATTCGTTAACTTAATATATCCCAGCAAAAAAGCGTCGCCAAAAAAAGTAGTGAAAATGTTCTTGTTGGATCCGGAAGAGGTGGGCTTGTCATAGGATGGATGTCCACCATTTCAACAACCATTGCACAGAATTTGCATCACTTCTTAAGGTGTGATGCGAATTCAGTGTTTGAATGTGAATTAAAAAATTTTGTGATATTTTGACAAATAAATAAATTTTAAATTTTTTATGATTTTTATTTTTTTTATGATTAACACTTGTCCGGAACGTTTGATATCAAAAATTTTCAAAATAGCTCCCATATAAAGGGTGATACGGTCAAAATTTGGTCAAGGGGAAACGCGTGTAAATCGGTGAAATCGTTTATTTAAAAAATCAAATTAAATTTCTTTTTCAAGTTCAATTAGTATAAAATTCAGGAAAAATATTCAGTTAGGCTTTCGCTTTTCCAAATGCGAATTGCCGGGCCTCACGCTTGACACCTGCCATCAGATTTTGTACAGCCACCTTGTCCACATTCTTCGCCGCAGAAAGCCAGTTTGCCTTGAACTGCTGCTCGTCCTTAGCAGTTTTTTTGGTCTTCTTTAGGTTCCGCTTGACAATAGCCCAGTATTTCTCAATTGGGCGGAGCTCTGGCGTGTTGGGAGGGTTCTTGTCCTTGGGAACCACCTGCACGTTGTTGGCGGCGTACTACTCCATGGCCTTTTTACCGTAATGGCAAGATGCCAAATCCGGCCAAAATAGTACGGAACAACCGTGTTTCTTCAGGAAAGGCAGCAGACGTTTATTCAAACACTCTTTCACGTAAATTTCTTGGTTGACAGTCCCGGAAGCTATGAAAATGCTGCTTTTCAAGCCACAGGTACAGATGGCTTGCCAAACCAGATATTTCTTTGCGAACTTTCACAGTTTTATGTGCTTGAAAATATCTGCTACCTTTCCCCTTCCTTTTGCCGTATAAAACTCCTGTCCCGGAAGCTGCTTGTAGTCGGCTTTGACGTAGGTTTCGTCGTCCATTACCACGCAGTCAAACTTCGTCAGCATCGTCGTGTACAGCCTCCGGGAGTCACTACCTTCTTGTAAGTCGATAGTCCGGCTCGTTTTTTGGCTCGATGCACGGTTGTAGACGATACACCCAGCTTATTTGCGGCATCTCGGAGAGAGAGGTTAGGGTTTCGCTTGAAACTACCGGCAACTCTCTTTGTCGTCTCAGCGGCTTCCGGTTTTCGATTTCCCCCGATCCAGACTTCCTGGCTGTCGACAAACATTCCCCAAACACTTTAATTACATTTGTAACGGTTGATTTGGCAACTTTTAGCGATTTTGCCAGCTTTGCGTGCGAGTAGTTCGGATTTTCGCGATGCGCGAGCAAAATTTTGATACGCTGCTCTTCTTGCTTGGACGGCATTTTGACAACTGAAGAGTGAATTCCAAAATCAAAATAGGAGCAACATTCTACACACACACACCTTCAAAATGAGGGTTGTTCAGGTTTTTTGAATGCAAAATTGAAAGAAATACGTCAAGTTTATATTGACCAAATTTTGACCGTATCACCCTTTATCATTCGCCCGATTTGGACTAATATGACCACAGAGGCAAAAGTTTTACTCTGATTTACATGAAATTTTGCAGAGGAAGTATAATTAACATTCTAACTAAGCTTGCTAAATTTTGTTTAAATCGGTTCAAATTTACATATAGATTTCGAATATATCTTTCGACCGATTTAGACTCATATACCCACAGACACAAAAGATTTATCCCGATTTAATTGAAACTTTGCACAGGGAGTAAGATTAAGGTTCTGGATATGCGTGCTAATTTTTGTTGAAATCGGCTCAGATTTTGATGTAGCTCCCATATATATTTTTCGCCCGATTTTCCGTTATATGACCACAGAGGTCAAAGTTGTAATCCGATTTACGTTAAATTTTGCACAGGGAGTAGAATTAACATAGTAACTATGCATGTGATATAGCTTCCATACGAGTATATATGTTTTTCCCATTTAGAAAAATTGGCCAAAATACACACATTTTCTTTATCAAATCGCCACTGCTAAGTCGAAAACTCGAAGAAAATGACTCAAATTTTCCTATTACTCTAATACACATCTACACGCTCACAAAAAATCGCTTCTGTAACATATACTCCCAAACATATTTTGCTTCAAGCATATACATTTTTGGCTATTGCCCAAACATTTATATGTTTGATCTCTTTCAATATATAATATGTTTGAAAGCATATTGGTCTAAACAATATATGTTTGGGTAGTCAATTTCCAAACATTTTGTATTTTTGCATCCAAATTCAATAATGTTGTCTTCCAAAAGACAATATGTTATTATGTGAACATATAATATGTTTGGAAGCATTTTGCACCCAAAAATATTATATGCTTAAAAAAATTCTCCCAAACAATATTGTGCTCAAAATTTTATTTATTTATTTATATATTTACAATCATAATGAATTATGAAAATAAACAGGTAATATAGGTTTTCGACCTGAATGCTCAAAATTTTGTTTCTGCCCAATTGTATATTCCCCGACATCTTTCTCACTTCCACGAGATTTTTTAGTTCTTAACACCTTTTTCTGTAATACAAACATTGTAGAAGAAATTATTCAATTTTATGATTTTTTTATTTTAATTTTACCTTTTGCCGGACGGGGATTCGAACAGCGGACTTCACAGTTTGTAAGGATCAAAGAAGTAGCTGATCAATTGTCCAAGGAAAAATAAAATGTTAATTTTGTAATAACAAGCAACAACCACCAACTTAATTCAATATCGCTCCCTGTTAAATAGCGCTCCAAGCTACTAAACACATATATGTTTATAGGCTATTTCTAAATTAATATATGTTTGCACCCAAGCATATTATATTTAAAAACATTTAATGTCCCAAACATAATATGTTCTAACATATTAACATATATGTCCCAAACATGTTATGCTAGTTTATGAACATTATATGCTTGCACTCAAAAATATTGTGTTTAAAAATTTGTTTTCCAAACATATAATGTTTATAGCCAAACATATGAAAAACAGTCTTTTTCATCCGTGTATCGACCGATAAATCATAAATACACTTTTGCGAAGTTGTCTCAAAATTGGTTCAGATTTAAATGTTTCCCATAATTTTTTTTTGTAAGATTGTGCTTCATCCCAGGGCATTAGCCGATTAAAATTTTAATTCTAGAGATTTTGTAGTAGTACAAAAAATTGTCTCCAAATAGGTTAAGATATAAATATTTGTATATGGGAATATAAACCTTCATGAAGGAGTTGAGATGGTAAAACAAATTTTGGTCTACAAAGTGGTGAAGGGTATAATATAGTCGGCCCCGCCCGACTTTAGACTTTACTTACTTGTTTTTTACTAACATAGTGTACCATCCCAGGGCATTAGCCGACTTAAATTTTAAGTCTATAGATTATAAATTTTGTTCAGGTGGAGTCAGATTTGAATGTATGTATTTGCAATAAAAACCTTTATATATAGCACCCACCACATTTGACGGATTTGATATAGTATCGAAAATGTGGATTTACAAAGTGGTGCAGGGTATAATATAGTCGGTCCCGCCCCGACTTTAGACTTTCATTACTTGTTTTTCACTGTGGTAGTACAATTTTAAAATATTTTATTATATTTTTTAATAAACTTAACAGTTTTATCTACACACAATCGATATATTATATGCGAAGAATTATGTATTTTAGATCACTTGGTATACATAAAACTATTGAAAGTATTTTAGGAAAGTTATCCGAATCAGTAACAAGAATATGCCACTTGTTTATCAAATGCGACCACGTGTCTTTGTTCATAGATCAGACGCAGTATAAAGCTGTGATACGTGTATTTACAATTACAAAAGTACCGGGTAGCTCATAGTTGTTTGGCTTTAAACAGCCGTCCTCATAGCCTATACTTGAAGCATTTTTATCGTATATAAAGATTCATTATATCAGTTGATTTAAGAACCAGTTCTTTACATTAAACATGTTTTTCTTTACTTTAAAGAAAATCCAATTAATGCAAAGGCCTCCGACTTAAACAGAAAGACGCAAATTTACAAAATTTGTGTCCTAAATTTAATGAAAAAAAAAATAAGCAAATATTATAAACTTTATTTTAATTAAAATGTCATTAATTAAAAGGAATTTGTCCTTAATATTGTGTAAATTGCGTGTACTAAAATGTACTGCCTGTTCATGAAACACAAAATCGACTCGAGACGAATCGTTCGTCTAAATTGAAACTAAAATAACTTTAGATATATTTGCTAGAAAATGCTGAAATTTGTCATGAACTCATTATTAATGATTTACTATCGAACACCGAAATAATTGGCATTCCACAGACTCTGGTTTTCAAGATATCAATTTTTGACGAATTGTTCGTCTAGAGGCGAACAAAAATTCCATGAACAGGCAGTTAGATTGCATAATCTTTCATATTAGGTCAATATTTTTTTCAGTGTATATTAACAACATAATCCGATATTCGGAATCGCAAATCGCAAGAATTTATTTTTATTGTAACGAAAAAATAGAGATACTCTCGGACTCCAATATAATTTTAAATTGAACCTCTTATAAAGAGAACTATATTACAAAATTTAAGTTTATAAATTTAAGGTTTAAAAAATTATGCCCAATCGAAAATTTTGCGATTTGCGTTTCCGAATTTCGGAACATGGGGGACAGTCTTACTTCGTACCTTTTTTTGCCACAAACCAATCATCTGCTATGCCAAAACATGGGCCGATCCACACCATACTCGCTACGCCTATTTACGGACCTAAATACTCCTATGTTTTGATTTTGAGGCAAATCGAATAAAAATTGCGGTATCTAGAAGCCCAAGAAGTAAAACCAGGAGATTGGTCTATATGCGGGGTATATAAAAATATGGACCGATACGCACCATATTCGACGTACTTATGTATGTACCGAAAATATCTCTAGATTTTGAATTTCAGGCGAATCTGACAAAAGTTGCGGTATCTAGAAGCCGAAGAAGTCAAATCGAGAGATCGGCTATATGGGCCTATATCAAAACTTGAACTGATTCACACCATATTCACCATACCTATTTACAGACCAAAAATATCTCTACATTTAGAATTTGAGACAAATCGGACAAAAATTACGGTGTCTAAAAGCCCAAAAAATCAAATAGGGAGGTTGGGCTATATGGGGGTTATGTCAAAATGTGAACCAAATCACTCCATATTCGTCACACTTATTTATGCACCCAAAACATTTCTAGATTTTGAAATTGAGGTAAATGGAATAAAAATTGTGATGTTTAGTCGCTCAAGACCCCAAATAGTGGGGTCGGTTTGTATGGGGGCTATATCAAACTCTGAACCGATCTTCGAGCTTAATGCACAATTTCAGCACAATAGCTTCATTATTAAAGACTGTAACCAGATTACAACAGACAGACGTTATAATTTCTCCCTGATCAAGAATATATATACTTTATATTTATAGAAATCAATATTTCGATGTTTTACAAACCGAATGACAAACTTATTATACCCCCATCACCATTGGGATCTAATCTAATGCAATGTGATCAAACAAATGTACACATGTTTACCTTCAGATTAACCCTATTCGTACACGCATAGAAAAAACATGTTTCGACATGATTACCGCATCCATTTAATGCTTATCTAGAGCATGTAATTGTCGCGAAAGCCATGTATTTTGTTTTTGTAAAAATAATTTTCTCAAATGCCGTAAACATGTTCTATTATTTAATTGATAGAATTTGAGACCATTACATGGTCGGAAAAATCATGTGCCTGAACATTCAACTTTTCGACTTCTTAGCAGGGAAAAAAATATTTGTATAGGTTATGTATATACATGTCTATAACCATAAAATGGCTATAAATACCATGCACATTTTTCTCGTGACCATTTAACTTTTTGCAGCGTCAGTCGTGTGTTGATTGTTGCTTGGAATGGACGGAGAATACGGAATTACTGTGTTTCGTGTTAATTTATTTATTCAGAAGTGGCATGTGGTTTTATGTGAACACAAAAAAGGGAAGTGTAATTGAAAAAATTTATCTGTTTTTTGTTCTGCATTTTGCTATATGGTATAATTTATTTTTACTTGCAGTTACATGATGTCAAGTGGCGTCCTTTTTCGACGACGAAAACAATTTTTTCATA
The DNA here is from genome assembly GCF_050003625.1 of Haematobia irritans. Lineage (NCBI taxonomy): Eukaryota > Metazoa > Arthropoda > Insecta > Diptera > Muscidae > Haematobia > Haematobia irritans. Next base: position 64,896,617 of record NC_134401.1, on the reverse strand, counting down.
AAGATCAAAACATTTTAGGTTGTGACCATGTTCTTTTAACTGGACGAAAAACATTTTTGACGAATACCATAACATTTCAAATCGTGACAATTGTCTTTTGATTCAAACAAAATTCTTTCTATCCATGTAATAACATTTTAGATGAGGACAATTTTATTTTTCTTAGAACCATGTTCACTGAGCCAACATGGTTGCGGTTGAAAATGTTACATGGTCGCCGCAAAAATATCTCCTATCATATTATTTTGATCTCCGAATATGATCGTGACAATCATGTTTCCTCTCTGCGTGTTGGTACAAATGGGGTTAAATGCACTTCCACGTTCGATCGTCTACCTTAACTCGAGCGTTGGCGAATAAATAAAAAAGTGCCTTTCCCGTTGAAATGATTAAATGTTCACACTTTTGAACTTAACTCTAAATCTCTACTACCCCCATGGTTTATGATTGTATGTCATTACTTTTATGGCAAATTTTGTCATTGGCTCTGCCCGTAACACGTAAAGGCAATAAAAAGGTGCGCATGCGTAATAACTTGACTAGTTTTGAGTTTTTTTCTTGTTCTGTTTTATGTTACTCTTGTTCCTTAGTTGGTGATAAATGGTTGAAACTAGAGTTAAAATGATTCGTTTTTAATCGAATGAAGAAATGTGCACCCATCGGATAACTAGCACTATGCCACGTGAATACTTGATAAGCCCCAAACAAATATTTCAGATGTTTTATAAATGCACTAGGTGGGCCAGTGTGCTTCGGTACTCCTAACCTCTCCACCTTATAACAATTTTTACGAGAATAGTGCCTAGATTATGAATAGACAATTTGGTCTTTAAAAGTACCAAGTGTCCAATCAATAGTAATTACACTCGGCAAGGAATGTGACCCCAGGTCCCCCGTTTTATCCCCAGAGCGATTCTTACGTTTATCATTACATGCACAGAAAAACAAATCAGTGGTTAATTTGACGCTAAAATCAAATAAGAAAGTTTATTGCCAAAAACATACTTTGTTTTAGTCATTATTAAAATTATTGTTTATGAAATTTCCCCACCTCAACGAAATTTTCTTTATTCCAAGTGTGTCTAAAAAATTTTATGAACTAAACATCTTTCAAAAATGCTGCTAGAAAAATGTTTGGCACTCATTTTGGTCAAATATTTGTCTAGTGTGAATATTCAGTTCATTGGGATACCACAGTTGACGAACTCTCTTACCATTGGGTGTTGCTCGATTCTTGATAGCTCAATGACAAGGAACTTCCATTTTATGTTATATCCGAACGGCGCCAATATTTTGTTTCGTTGAGAAGCTAGGTGTTTTCCTCTAAGTTGAGGTGTTTTCCTCTAAGATTCCAAGTTTGATTTGCTTCAAACTTTGCAGGAGAAGTACAATGCGTAATTCAAAGCGTACAGGTCAGCCAGTGGACCCACTAGTAAAATAGAACTGCCTTCAGACAAAATTACAAATGCGTTGGATGATAGCTTTATTATTGAAAGCTGAATTTAAGTCTGATCAAATATATTGAATTTAGAATTTAAGTCTGATCAAATATATTGTCGGATGTCGGTATTTCGATGTCTTACTAACGGAAAGCCTTGATAAATTTTAATTTGTTATTTTCTACTAAGCTCTCAGAGCAGAGCATATTGTGTGTATTGGTTATTCGTAATGGTAAAATGAAACTCGCGGATATAACAAAAATGGCGTTATTTTTGAAGATATAGTCAAAAAAAAATATAAAATCATGAATCGATACAGTATGATAAATTATACATCATAAAATGTTGGTCAAGTAATAATTGGTCATTAAATTGTCGTCACAATGTCAATTTTTTAAATACAGTATCCGAAAAAATATGAGGATGATATAGTATATGGTGGACATAATCTTTCACCTATAATCCAATGGAAAATATATTTAAATCGGTCGAAACTTCTTCGCTCTTCGAAACTTCAGGATTGTTTTCGCAATTAAAATTTCTTAGTTACTATTGGATCCTATTGAATAATGAGTACTGTTTCATTGACTTAACTGAATTGAATTTGTTGTTTTTACAGGAAAAGTATCATTTATATTTCGGCATAAGAATAATTTCCCTTCATAACTTTTAAAATGATATTGAGAAGTCTGTTCGTGCACTGAAAAAAGCTTACCCACTTCCAAAGGTTTTTGTTTATTTAATTTATATTGTATTGGTATTGAGTCCAACACTAACGAGCGTACTTCATACTACACAAAAAAAAATTTTCTGATTCAATCACGAAATTAATTGATCCAATTAATTTTTTAATTGAAATGTCTTCAATCACAGAAATGATAGTATCAATTAAAAAATTAATTGAAGGTCAATAAAAAATTAATTGATCCAATTAAAAAATTAATTGATACTATTAATTTTTGTGATTGATTTTTGTTTCAATTAAAAAATTTGTTGATTCAATTAAATTTTTAATTGAATATTTTTTAAAACTCAATTAAAATTTTAATTGGAAAATTTTTTGTGAAATTTTTTTCTGTGTAGGACACAAATCTTAATTTCTATTTTTCATGTAATATCAAAGTCCTTCATAAACGTCAACCATCAAAAAAGCTTTACTTCGTGTTGCTTCCGAATTTAGTGTTTTGGATCTGAACTAAAAAATTTTGTGACATTTTGCCAAATAAATATTTTTTTATGATTGTTAATGGCTTCTAACGCTTGTCGGATATATCTGAACTCAAATATTTTAAAAAATTCGCAAGATTTTCTAGAGGGGATTTAGCATATTTTTCAACAAATTTAAAATAATTTGTACATTTTAATAATTCTTACTCTATTTTTAATATATTTGAAACAAAAAAAGTTAAAATTACCCATGAAAAAAGCGAGTTATATAAACTGAATTAAAAGAACTTCCTGTGTAGTTAAAGTAGAGAACATCTTTGGGAGGACATTTTTGGAAGAGCTTTTTAAGTTGTGTCTTGAAAATTTTTTGGAATTGTTGAAGCCAAGATGACCTTAGTCCTACAAAATTTTCTTTTACCTATTTCAAAGTCCATTCACCTAACTCTAAGGACAAAACGCCTTCAATGAAAATTTTATCAACGTTTTGGTCAAGTAGAACATCTTTGTACAGAGAAATGCAAAAATGACAGTTTAATGAAATCTTTGTGCTTAAGACAAAAGTTTTTTAAGTGTGACAAACAAGAGTCCACAATTTCCACATTAAGGCTAGGAGTATTGATGCCATAAGGCGGTTCTTTGAATTTCCGTCAGAAGAACTTCCGTATACACAAATTACACAGAAAAAAGTAAACTATTTTATTAAAAAAATGCCTCGTATGAAAATGTAACCAAATTGCATGATTTGTTAATGTAACGAATTTTTTAACAAACATACATTTTCGAAATTCGTCCTTCTCATAAAAGTAAGTATAAATCTCGCAGCAGTTCATTTTTACTATTTTTAGAAGTGTACCAAAATGTTCTTCTGCTTTAGTTAGTATTGAACCGATTTGTCATTGAGCTAATCAAGAATCGAGCAACACCCAATGGCAAGAGAGTTCGTCAACTGTGGTATCCCAATGAACTGAATATTTACACTAGACAAATATTTGACCAAAATGAGTGCCAAACATTTTTCTAGCAGCATTTTTGAAAGATATGTATAGAGTTTTTGGAAATCGTAAACTAACGTAATGTAGCATTACATTATCATTATCCAATATGAGCTACCAATGTTTTCTGGTTTCACTGTAGTGACGGATTCTTTTTTTAGTTTTTGTCAAATATATGACTAATGTGACCGCACCGTAAGTTAGTCTGAAGGCCTACCACTATAACCTAACCTAGTATTTCTATCTCGAAAAGGGGATTTACCATAGAATAATCACTGCAGTTTCTTTCTTCCGACCACAGCGATAGTGTAATAAAACCTTGCTTAAGCCAGTAGCAAACTTTTGGAGTTATGTTCCCAAAAGGTGCTATATGAGATATGTATGGATGCAGCTGATGGTAGTAGCCATCCTATCTTCCTAACTTTATTGTCTTTGATGAAGGCCTTCAGGAATGTTTGATGCGGGGGAGGGGTGACTTATGTTGAAACGTTGATGTTCGATACTACACAGATTTGGTATGCAGTTAATGATAATTGATGCGATCGATTTACTTGATGAGCATTTCATTGTACTTACACAGAAAAAAATTCACGAAAAATGTTCCAATTAAAATCTTAATTGAGTGTTAAAAAATATTGAAACAAAAATCAATCACACAAATTAATAGTATCAATTAATTTTTTAATTGGATCAATTAATTTTTTAATTGATACTATCATTTCTGTGATTGAAGACATTTCAATTAAAAATAAAATAATTGGATCAATTAATTTCGTGATTGAATCAGAAGTTTTTTTTGTGTATGAATGAAGCTTTTATGATTTTTGTTGAGAATGAAATGTAATAGGGTGGTTCTTAAAAACCACTGCATTTCAAATGGGGCTGGATTCATCCTTATTTATTTGAGGTCACGCTTTTCAGACAAGCGTTAGAGTGCATTAGAAATCATAAAATATTTTAAAAATTATTTATTTATCAAAATATCATAAATGTTTGTACTACACATCCAAAGCACTGAATTCGTATAACACCTTAAAAAGTGATGTATACTCAGTGCAACGGCTGTTGAAATGGTGGACATCCCTCCTATGACAAGCCCATGTTAAATTCATCGCTTCTGCGTCAATTTTGCACCACTTCCGGATCCCAAAAGAACATTTTCAATAATTTTTTGGTGACGCATTTTTTACTGGGATTGTTTTTGTTTCTTTTACATTGTTTCTGTTATTTCTACATTTTATGATATTTTTGCTTTTATTCTAATAATTTTTATGAAAAAACTAATAAAAAACTAAATTAAGCCCAATAGTACACGCAGAGAAGAGATGTGATTGTCACGATCATATCGAAGAGCAAAATAATATGATAGGAGATATTTCAGCGGCGACCATATAATATTTTCACCTGCAACCATGTTGGCTCAGTGAACATGGAACATGAAGAATACAATTATCCTCATCTAAAATGTTATTATATTGATAAAAAGAATTTTGTTTGAATTAAAAATAATGGCCATGATTTAAAATGTATTCGTCAAAAATGGTTTTTTTTTCAGTTCAGTTGATCTTTATGAAAAAACTTTTTTCGTCGTCAAAAATGGACGCCACTTGAAAAAAGAAACACACAAAATTAACTTTATTTATTTGTTTTTATTTATTTATAAACTAATTCATTGTTTATTTGTATTTATAATGTCTTGCAAGCAAACATCACATATTTTTACACACTCTATTTTGGTTCAATTTCAAAAATAAGTAGTAATTCCATATTTACTTTGTGCCCATCAAATGTGCAAACGCATACATCATGTAACTGCAAATAAAAATAAATTATACCATATAGCAAAATACAGAACAAAAAACAGGTACATTTTTTTCAATTACACTTCCCTTTTTGGTGTTCACATAAAATTCTGAATTCTGAATATATAAATTAACGTAAAATACTAAATTCCGTATTCTCCGTCCATTCCAAGCAACAATCAAAACACAACTGACGCGAAAAATGAAAATCGTATGTACCCGCTCAATGTTTTCATTAAATTTTTTCGCTACAAAAAAGTTAAAAAATGAAATGGTCACGAAAAATGTACATGGCCTTTATGGCCATGTAATGGTTCTAGACATGTCTATACGTAACCTATAAAAATAAAATCAACAAATTGAATGGTCAGGTACATGGCCATGTAATGGGCTCAAATTCTATAATTTTACAAATCCAAAATCCATGGGTTTCGCGACAATTACATGCTCTAGATACACTCAAAAAACGTTTACTTGGATCCAAAGATTTTGACCTTCCCATAAGAATTTTGGTATTGATTCCGAACCAAAGATGTGTCTTATTTAAAATAAAGACATTTTTAGCGACATATGTTGCTTTAAATCTAGGATCAATAAAATTAAAATTAAGATAGAGATACCATTTATCGAATTTTTATTCTCTTTTCCCGGTATATTCATAAAGCTATTCACGTACAAACAAATGACACTATAAAAATCCAAATTATAACGGATACATCAACGTACAAAACGTTTTTTACTTCCAAAAAAACTTTTAACCAAAGATGCTAAATCCCCAAAATAAGACTTAGCTTACATTTGAAGCGCTTTTTTCTTAAATTTGAAGACTATAAAAAATGTGTTTCTTTACTTTAAGGAAAATTGGCCTTATTTCATAGATATACGACTTTAACCGAAGGACGCAAATTTCGAAAATTTTTATACTAAATTTAATAAAAAAAAATTGAAGCAAGATTATAATATTTATCTTAATTAAAGTTTCATTATTTTAAAGAAATTTGTCCTTAGTAATTTGTAAATTTCGTATCCCAAAATTTAGGTTGCGTTAATATTAATATTAATAATATAATAATAATATTTTTTTTCAGTGTAGGCATTAAATGGATGAGGCAACTTGTCCAAAGATGTTTTTTCTGTGCATGTATGAGTGTTTTTATTTGTCAAGTTTTTTTTTTCAAAATCAAGTTTGTTTTTGGTCAATGTCAATCTTTTTGACAAATTGGATCTGGCAAGCCTACTGCAACATGACCTCGTCTATCATTATTCTCCCAAATATGAAAATATTTTTAGCCCTACCAATTACAGTTCACTTTAAATGAAGACAGATTTATTCCAAGCGTTTGTTTTTGCTCTTTTTATACCCACCACCATAGGATGGGGGGTATATTAACTTTGTCATTCCGTTTGTAACACATCGAAATATTGCTCTAAGACCCCATAAAGTATATATATTCTGGGTCGTGGTGAAATTCTGAGTCGATCTGAGCATGTCCGTCCGTCCGTCCGTCCGTCTGTTGAAATCACGCTAACTTCCGAACGAAACAAGCTACCGACTTGAAACTTGGCACAAGTAGTTGTTATTGATGTAGGTCGGATGGTATTGCAAATGGGCCATATCGGTCCACTTTTACGTATAGCCCCCATATAAACGGTCCCCAAAATTTGGCTTGCGAGGCCTCTAAGAGAAGCAAATTTCATCCGATCCGGCTGAAATTCGGTACATAGTGTTAGTATATGGTCTCTAACAACCACGCAAAAATTGGTCCATATCGGTCCATAATTATATATAGCCCCCATATAAACCGATCCCCCGATTTGGCTTGCGAAGCCCCTAAGAGAAGCAAATTTTATCCGATCCGGCTGAAATTTGGTACATGGTGTCAGTATATGGTCTCTAACATCCATGCAAAAATTGGTCCACATCGGTCCATAATTATATACAGCCCCCATATAAACCGATCCCCCGATTTGGCTTGCGAGGCCTCTAAGAGAAGCAAATTCCATCCGATCCGGCTGAAATTTGGTACATGGTGTAAGTATATGGTCTCTAACAACCATGCAAAAATTGGTCCACATCGGTCCATAATTATATATAGCCCCCATATAAACTGATCCCCCGATTTGGCTTGCGAGGCCTCTAAGAGAAGCAAATTTCATCCGATCCGGCTGAAATTTGGTACGTGATGTTAGTATATGGTCTCTAACAACCAAGCAAAAATTGTTCCAAATCGGTTCATAATTATATATAGCCCCCATATAAACCGATCACCAAATTTGACCTCCGGAACCTCTTGGAAGACCAAAATGCATCTGATTCAGTTGAAATTTGGTACGTGGTGTTAATATATGGCCTCAAACTCCCATGCAAAAATTGGTCGATATCGGTCCATAATTATATATAGGCCCCATATAAACCGTTCCCCAGATTTGACTTCCAGAGCCCCTTGGAAGAGCAAAATTCTTCCCATTCGGTTGGAATTTGGTACGTGATGATAGTATATGGTCTCCAACAACCATGCAGGAATTGGTTCCTATCAGTCCATAATTATATATAGCTCCCATATAAACCGATCCCCAGATTTGACCTCCGGTGCCTTTTGGAGAAGCAAAATTCATCCGATCTGCTTGAAATTTGGTACGTGGTGGTAGTATATGATATTTAACAACCATGCCAAAAGTGGTCCATATCAGTCCATAATCGTACATAGCCCCATATAAACCGATTCCGAGATTTGGTTTTGGATCCTCTTGGAGGAGCAAATTGCATCCGAGTGAGTTGAAATTTGGTACATTGTGCTAGTATATGGTCGTTAACAACCATGCCTAACTAGGTCCATATCGGTCTATAGTTATATATGGCCCTCAGATAAATCGATCCCCAATCACACAAAAATTGGTCCATATCAAGTTCATAATTGTATATAGCCCCCATATAAGCGACCCCGATATTTCAATTCTGGCTCTCTACGTACAAAAAGTCCATATCGATTCGTAATTATTTGTAGACTTAACTATACATAACTTTTTTTGTCTAGAAAACGATGTTAAGAAGTTTTAAGATACCACAACCCAAGTAATTCGATTGTGGATGATAGTCTACGAAGTTTCTACGCAATCCATGGTGGTGGGTACATAAGATTCGGCCTGGCCGAACTTGCGGCCGTATATACTTGTTTTAGTTTTCTTTACTCGCACTCATTTCACCCATTCGCAGAACACAAATCTATAGTCATTTTGAAATGGCATATTGTTGCTCCACTTGTCGAGGATGGATTAAGAATACAAACCGCATAAGATTGCGACTCCGGATCAAATAGTTCGTTGAGAAACGTTAGCTCGTGATTTAGTCTCATATGCAATCGCTAGCTTTGATGGATGGAAACTAAAACTGTCTCCTTAACTTCATTCAATAAAAGTGGTAATGACTTCTGGGAAACTTATCGGGACCATGCCATAGTCAGTGAAGGGGGCTGGCTCATGGGTTACGATCTGGTCTGATATGATGATTTTCACCATTGCCTGCGATTCTGCGAAAGTGTTTAAAAGTCTAATCGAGTTACGTGAACTAATTTTTTCTACAAAAATTACACAGAGCACCTGTCGGACGACATCACAGGCATACATTTCAGCACATCCATTTATGATCAAAGAGATCAATAACAGATCATAGAGCGGCCAGTGGATGGCACAGCTAAACGACAAAATCACAAAACAATCGATCGTGCAACCAAACCAAATCGATCCGTCGTCTCTGCGACCGGCAGTAGTTAATTAATGTCATACCACGAATACCGACGAGTACATTGATAAATGCATTCGGCTACAGATCGCCGCCGGAGTACACAAACAAGTTGCCACTCTGTCTAACTGGTTCGTTTGCGGTTGGTGGCAGCGGCCAGCCTCCGAGGCCACCAGAGTGATCGATTTATAAGCAACCGCCAACAAAGTTTGTCACAAATATTCCGCTCATTATTAACATGGTTTACTCTACTTTGCCTTTCGCACATCCATCTTGACAGACACATCGATAGACTTTTGCTAAGAAGCCAGCACACATCCATCAGTCAAATCTTTGACTATTGTGCTTAGTTTCCTGGAAAATTGTAAATGCCACACTTGTCACTTACAGTGAATTTGCTTTGCAAAAGCATCAGCACCAATGAAGAAATCCCATTAAACCTCCTGCGTATCAATAGGTTTGGCGTGTATCCATCGATCCAACATGCGTCAGCATAAATCTTGCGGAGATTAATACGTTTGGTGGTATGTCTGAAATTTGTACAATTTACGCGGTTGTTGACAGATTTTTTTGCAAAACTTCCCTTTTGTTCAGAGATCAACGCATACACAGTGGTGAGAAGAGCACAAAAGTGTAACATACAATGAGAAACCGTTACTTTAAGGGCGTGAAATATTTTATACTACTTATTAGTAGAAACCGGCCCGTTTCACTGCACCCTCTTGACTGATTTCAAAATTGTCCTTTATGTATTTCCGTTCAATTTTTACATTAATTCCAATTAATACGTGAGCAGCGGACGTCTTATGGACTTAACTTCAATCTTGTCGCAAATCGGTTGAAAATTGCGGCTTCCACGCTCTTGCTAAATCAAATTGTCATATAGAGTTATACACCCTCAACAAATCGCTTCTATAACATATGCCCCAAACACATTTTGCTTCAAGCATATATATTTTCAGGATTGGGCCAAACAAAATACAGTCGAAGCTCGGTTTAACGAATATACCATTTAGCGAAAATCCAATTTAACGAACGTCTAAATTCTTAACATTGAGTATTCTAAATAACGAACGGTTGGACAAAATTTACATTCGATTTAACGAAAACGCCTTTAATTTTAACAAAATAAACAACAAAAAATCAGTAATATTTGTCGATTGTGAGAATGACTTAACTCCTTCAGAAATGTCCACAAAGTATGGCATTTCCAAGATGTTTAGATTTCATCAAATCGATCAAATGTTTGGAAAAACATATTTAATGGCCGGTAATATTTGTCGATTGTGAGAATGACTTAACTCCTTCGGAAATGTCCACAAAGTATGGCATTTCCAAGATGTTTAGATTTCATCAAATCGATCAAATGTTTGGAAAAACATATTTAATGGCCGGGTAAAGTTATGTTAGATAGAGTGGTAGATCCGCTACGGGAAATGGATCTACCCCAGAACCGGTACATGACTACTCCCTGGTGTGAATGAACCAGTCCCAGTTCTGGTCTAAACGTATGCAAGGGCCGGTCACTTTAACACGGGTTTGTCATTGACGGTGTAAATTTACACTGCATGACACGGCTTAGACACATTCCAAAAGACATGACCTGGGAGAACTTAGTGGGACTAGACAGGTCCTCGTGACCCAGTCTGGGACAAACCCTTACGGACCGGTATTATTTTGTGCAGCCCAATTGCACCAGAAAGGAAAATCTTTTGGAATATGTTGACCTATAGATAAACGTCTAGATCCAATAAGATTTTAAAATCAAGAGAGTATAGAAATGAATGAATTTTATTATCGCCTGTTGGACTGGTGGTGAATTTTTATCTTATTAATGAGTGCTACCCGATTCTATATTTAGCTCAATGACAAGGGAACTCCTTCTTGTAGCTGAAGAGAAACTATGAAATACACAGGAATGTCAGCATCATTACTGAGAAGGATAAACTACCGCTGATAAACTTTTTTGGTGCTCGTTGAGAGTACATTCAAAGAAGCGTTGAGAGTACACTCAAAGAAGAGTTTTCTTTTGAGAGGAACGCAATTTTAGACAAGCGAAGTTTTCATTTGACAAAAAAAATCCTTAAAAGCAAATTAAAAAGTTTAGTGACAATCGTTAAATTGGGGTTATTTGCTCTAGAAGAAATCAGTTTACAAGAGAGGAGAATTTCGTTTGTCTAAAAGTTCGTTCCGGAGGAAAGTATTTTATTTTTTGCTTCTTTCAAGAGCAACAAAGTAATGATGTATGTAGGACGTTTTAGGACGATGTTACTATGAACACTACCTAGCCTGGCCCATCTTGAAACCGGGGACTGGAAACAAACTAGGGAATTCGTCTAAGAACTTAGAGCACACATCAAGGTAAATATTGACATGGGCGTACATAGGTCCTCATGAGACAGCGAATCTTGGATCTCCTTTTCAATCTAAACTAACCTGGATATATTAAAGTCCATCAGTTTTTAAGGATTATTTCAAGTAGTATTTTTAAGTGCCTCTGTAGTTTTCCAAATGCTTATGCATTTTTACTCATCTGGTAAAAAACTACGATTTTCAAAAAAATTGAACATTTTATATTCCCGTTCGTTTTAACGAATTTTTCTAAATAACGAATGGGCCTGACAATATATCGTTCGTTAAACCGAGCTTCGACTGTATTGTATGTATTGTTAAAACATATTATGTTTCACCTCAGGCATACACTGGTAGAAAAAATTTTAACTGAATTTTCTTTGTGTACAGATATTTTTAAGGCGCCAATTGGTTACTACCATTATTTTACTTGCAGCATACTCTCTAGGTCTCTCTTTCTAAACACATACATTTATGTTTATAGACTATTTCTAACTTAATATATGTTTGCATCCATGTCCCAAACATAATATGTTCTAAGATATTAACATATATGTTCCAAACATGTTATGCTAATTTATGAACATTATATGTTAAAAATATTGTGTTATAAAATTTGAGTTTCAAAAATATAATTTTTACAACCAAACATATGAAAAACAGTCTTTTTCGTCCGTGTATGGGGGCTATATAAATCAATGCAAATTATATTTGGTTTTCAAAACAACACCATATTTTAAATTTCACGCAAAACTAAGTCGACAGAACAGAAAAAAATAAATATACCGTTAAAATTTGCCTGAAAAGTTGAAGAAATCAGAGAGCTAAAGTTGAATTTCCAAAAAGTCGGGCTAAATCGATAAAGGCACCCAATTTGCACCACATTAGCTCCCTCTAAATTCTCGCCAAAAAATCAAGTAAATCAGTTCAGATATGTCAACTTTTCTAAGGTAGAAACTTCGTCCGATTTAAAAAAAAAATTGAATTAGGTTAAGGTTAGTATTTATAAACTGATATAACATTATTTTACACAAAGCTTATTACAAAACAAATGGTTTTGTATTAAAATTATTTGCAAATTTCGTGAGAATCGACTATGACAATTTTTTACACCCACGGAAAGGTCAATTTTTTGACACTTTTTTATATTTTTCTTCTGTAATCGGGACAGTAATTTTTGTTTGTGAGGGAGCTAGAATGTAAAATTGGGTATTTTCACATTTCTTCCGATATTGTAGAAAGCAAAGCAAGGTACTTTAATAGAAAATTGGGGGATATGGTAAGTTTTTTGCTAACAATGGTTGTCTGCAGGAAATAGAACTTCGAAGAGGTATAAAGTCCTTAAATAGTTATCTTTCAACTGTCGAGAATTTGAAATGTGGAACAAAACTAGCATAAGGTAAGTTTTTTATGCAATGCTTAGAACATAATTAGCCGCCTCCTGGCAAAGTTTTTCAAAAATTTCGCGCTTTCTATTACATCCCAGCAAAAAAATTTGGAAGTTGTTCTAAAGGCACAACTGGACCTTTTTGATTTTTATTCACACATAACTATATCTTTTATATGATTTGCAGTGTGATTGTTTATGACTTCTTGTATTAAAGTGTTTTAAGTTGAAAATTTTAAATTTTTATGTGATTGAAGTATTAAATCGGTTTTTATAGGTGTTTGAAAAAGGTTAGTGCACTTCTGCGTGATGAGGTCCAATGGGACCTACACTAATTACATTTGTGGTTTTAGCACAGTTTAACAAGCAGCGTAAAGAAATTGCGATTGTTGTATTTGAAACAATTAATAACTCTAACATCCTTTCAGAAATACCGTTATTTAGAAGAATTTGTCTTTTTTGAAGTTTCCATTGGTTTCGTTGCTTGGTAGTACATAATTTTATGTGGATATATCCACCTACAGTGAAACTACAAGTGCAAAAAAAAGTTATTTGAACTTCATAGAAATCTTCGATCGATCTAAGTTTTTATATTTCTATGCATGTTCCAGACCCATCGGAATTTGGAAGATGTGCCTCAATTTGGACCAAGTTTGAAGCAACCACTATGCCAATAATGCTGTGAATAAACGAACGCAACTATAAAAATCGTATTGTTTTTCCTTCAAAAATTCAATTTGTTCAGAACATTGAACTTCCAAAACAATATATTGTTGCTTGGTATCAAAGACGATAGAATAGGAAGATGTGAAATGGGCTTGTTGTTATTCTTTTTCTGAAAAAAAAACAGAAATCAGTACCATACATCAAAGACAGTAGACTTTGGGAAGATGAGAAACTGGCATACCAAATGTTGCATTTACCATGTTAGTTCCATACATGTTTATAATTTTTTAGTTGTTTTTATTTTTTAATCAAAAATTTAATTTTCTTAATTAAACAATATTAAATTTTAGGCAACAACAAAAATATTACATTTTCCCCTTTATGGAAATTTATTTCGTGAACTTAATTTATTTTTATTTGCATTTTAATGCTATGTCAATACTTGTCGTATACGCGTTTGGTTCGATAAACGAAAAATATGAAACTAACACCGTAAATGGTTTGATCTCCTCAGTAGCCAATTTCGATCTTTCTAACTTTATTGTCCTTGATTTTCTTTGCCATTCATGTTCCATGAGAATTTGCAACTTTTTATCGGTTTCTCTTTTCATTTTGCAATCGTAACAAAACTTAATTTACTTATTTTAGCAAATGTGTTAACATTTAAAAGAAAAGAAAAAACACTTCGGACAATATTTTATTAATAATTTAGTGCAATCGACACAGAAATTTGAGTGAACTTTCATGAAAATAGCAAAATAAAAATAGAAGATTCCACCTACAGTAAATAATCGAAAAATATCGTAGGGTTATCCTCTCTACCATCCTTTTCCTTTTTTTATTGTGGGTCCCACGGGACCTCCGGTGTTACCACATACAGTAGGGTTAAAAGCACTTCCAAAAAAGTCCTCCCAATGGTGTTCTTTATTTTTACTATACAGGAAAATTGCAAAATTGAAAACAGATGAGGTCAAACATTTCAAACAAGCGTTAGAATGCGTTAAAATCATAAAATATTATAAAAAATTGTTACCGTAACTTTTTTCCTACCACAGCGATAGCTCGCGCAACCGCACAGCAGTATTTGCATCTGACTGTTTGGCCAAAATGTCTAAAGGCAATAGATGCAATATGACATTAAGGGAATTTGTTCCTGTCTTGCTGAATGCGCCTGAAATACACAAACACGCCATACGCTGAACTTTATCTAAACAAGTCGGTTTCTGAAGTGCCGGCCACCAGACTACAACACCATATAGCATTATAGGTCTAACTACTGCCGTGTATAGCCAATACACAATTTTCGGTTTTAGTCCCAACTTTTTTCTTATTGCCTTTTTGCACGAGTACAAAGCTACAGTTGCCTTTCTCGCCCTTTCTTCAATATTAAGCTTAAAGTTCAGCTTCCTGTCCAAAATAACGCCAAGGTATTTTGCACACTCACCAAAGGGAATTTCAATACCCCCTAAGGAAATAGGCCTAACCGTGGGAGTTTTGCGATATCTGCAGTACATGACTAATTCTGTCTTTGCAGGATTTACCCCAAGACCATTGTCTTTCGCCCATTTCTCAGTCATCCGGAGGGCCCTCTGAATAATATCTCTGATTGTGGATGGGAATTTTCCCCTGACTGCCAGAGCCACATCATCTGCGTATGCCACCACTTTTATCCTTTCTTTTTCTAGAGTAACGAGAAGGCTATTTATAGCAACATTCCAAAGAAGAAGTGATAGAACTCCTCCTTGGGGAGTGCCTCTGTTCACATACTTTTGTATGTTTGTCAGTCCATTTAATATCGAGTTGTCAGTCCATTTAATATCGAGCTCGGATGGACATTCGATGTCTAGAAACGCCACGATTGTGTATTCTTTGAGAGATAGTGAGCTTTCAATAAAGCTGACTAGTTCATGTAGTGCGGTCTCAGTAGACCTGCCCTTCGAGTATGCATGCTGTCGTTTCGAGAACAAACTTGAATCGATGCTAGTTCTAAGATAAATATCTATCATCCTCTCCAGAGTCTTAAGTAGGAATGAGGATAAGCTGATTGGTTGGAAATCCTTCGCCCTCGAGTGAGAGGCTTTTCCCGCTTTAGGTATGAAAACGACTTTTGTTTCCCTCCACTTTCCTGGGATATATGATAAGTTGATACATCCTTTATATATCACCGACAACCAGGGGATAATTTTGTCAGTTACAGCTTGTAACTCCGCCGGAGTAATTCCGTCAGGTCCGGGGGATTTGAATGGTCCAAAGCTATTTAGCGCCCATCTTATTCTAGTTTCCGATACAATTTCCTCGACAGGAAACGACCGCTGAGCAACTGTGGCACCGCCAGTACATGGTTCAACCGTCTGATTTGCAGGAAAATGTGTGTCCAATAATACCTCAAGCGTCTCCTCAGTGGACGTTGTCCAATTGCCCTCCGATGTTTTAATGAAACCTGGAGCGGAGTTGGTGGATGCTAGAACCTTCCGTAGTCTGGAAGCCTCGGACGTATTCTCAATACTGCTGCAGTAATCATTCCAAGAGTTATGCCTAGCCTTTCTCAGTTCTCGCTTGTATCCTCTCAGATTCTTCTTGTAAGCGTCCCAGCCCTCAGGGGCTCTGGTGGACTTTGCCTTGTTAAAGAGCGTCCTGCAGGATTTCCTCATATTACTTAATTCCGTAGACCACCATGGTGGTCGATGTTTCCCCCTTGGCTTTCCTCTAGGGCATGCAGCTTTCAGTGAGATGTTGAAGGCCTTAGTAATCCGCTCCACTGCGTGTTCGATATCTTGCACATTTCTCATATTTGTCTCTGTTATTTCCGGTATGATCATATTGAACGATTCCCTATACCTATTCCAGTCAGCTTTCCTACATTTGGCGGAAATATGGTCTTGGTGATATGAACATCAAATTTGAAACTGATGTAGCGATGATCTGAGAAGCTGTGTTCACTTAAAACCTGCCACTCAGATATCATTTCATTCAGTTCTTGCGAAGCCAAGGTGATGTCCAAAACCTCTTGCCTGTTTTTAGTGACAAAGGTTGGGGCATCTCCCTTGTTGCAAACTACCATATTAGTACGCAAAATAAACTCTATTAGTGACTCTCCCCTTGCATTAGTATCACTACTTCCCCATATACTATGATGTGCATTCGCATCGCATCCCATAATAAGTTTCGTCTTTGTTTTCAGTGACTCCTCCACTAAGGTCTTAACGGCACATGGAGACATCTCCCTGTCATGTTCCATGTAGACCGAAGATACCCAATATTTGCATTTGGCTATTTCTAAACTGGCAACGACAGTGTCTGTATTGCACATTGAAGGAAGCAGAAACAAGTTGAGCTCGTTTTTAGCAATTATACAGGCTCGATTTACATCATTATCAGTATACTGCAATAGTTTGAACCCCGGAGTACTTAATTCACATATTTTGTTTCTATAAACATATGGTTCTTGAATAAGAACTATATCTATGTCCCCTTTCATCAGGAGAACTTTTAAGGCAGCACATGCAGCCTTACAATGATGAAGATTTATCTGGAGGATCCGTAGGACCATCGAGATTTCCAACAACCGTCACATCAGCCGCTTCCATGTCTTCAACTTTGGTATGTCCCTCGACTTCGCAAGAGGATCCGCTTACTTCTGATTCAGACAGAGGCTTGTCCATTTCTGAATCCTTTAGCTGATCGTTTTTATATACTTTCATTTGGATATAATGAAAGCCATAACATACACGGCCCTGGGACTTTGCTAGATGTGGCAAAGACTGAGTGTTCAATATAAACACTGCATGCCGTCTTGGTCCATCCACTTCATCCAAACGGCCAACCTTCCAATCAGCTGTTGGAAGATCTGGATTGCATCGTTTCAGTCTATTTAAAATAGATTCAGGGTCAGAAGGGTTTGCAGGTATCCACGCATGTGCTCTAGGTCTAGCCGGTATGTCTTTCTTCTCGACTAACTCCAGAGCAGCTCCTTCCCAAACTCCACCAATTAGTATCAGAGCAGCTTTAAAACATTCTATAGACCTCTGGTCCTCAAATGCGACTAGCTTAAATCGTCCTTGATACCAACCAGCCTCTTGGTGTCGAGGATCTGGACCGGGAAACTTTTCCAGCACCTGTGAGTAGACGACAGACAGAGCATTCTCAATTTCCCCCCATTTTTGCTTTGGAACCATACCGTCCAATGCTCCTTTATTAATGATAGCCATCACAAGGCTGTCTTTAGCAACTGAGGGAAACGATCTTTGATCCCTTTTGGAGGACGGCAGCTCATCCGGTGATCGTTCCCTTTTTCCAGCCTCAAGAATTCCTTGAGCCCATTTTAAGGAATCGCTTTGTTTAGCCGACAGCGTGCTTGGGTCGACTGATCCTAACTTCTTTAGGATAAACAAAGCATTTCTGCGTTCCTTGAATCTCTTTCGTGAGGGATTACCTCCTTTTGATGTCGTTACCTTAGAAAAAGTACGACTTGTCAAAGTGTCGCCACCTGTCGACCCGTCGACTAATTGGGCCTAACTCTTGGTCATTGCCCAAATTTATAACTCCAGTCGATACCCGTCCACTGGGCCCTGAAGTTAGCAACCCAGTGGATGGCTTTGAATTTCGCAGCATGGTGGCTTAATATCCCACCACACTTGAAATTCTTAGTAGGTACCTATTACGATGAGTTTATCCGCTATTAAAAAACACGTCCGTTCCGTTCGACGGTCGAGTAACTTCAAATCTATTTTATAGTGGATATTTGTGCTCCGCCGTAGATATAAAATTGTATAGGCCGCCGCCGCTGCCGGAGACAAAAATTTAGTTTCAGCAGCCGCCGACAAAAATGGGTCGGTTTCATTCTCTCATAAATAAATAAAACATGCCTCAAAAATTATATGAATATGGTAAAGATTTGCGGCCTATGAGTTTTTTTTTATTTTTAGTTCATTTTGTTACGTGTTGAAGACTATAGGAGCTTCGCGGCCCTTGGATAGTGTACTCGTGTTTACAACGGACGGCTCGTGGTTTAATTCTCCATGAAGCCATGTCTATAAAGATTCAGTTTCATATTTAAACTCAAAGAAACCACTGTAAATGTATTGAACCCGCACTGCTGAAAGAGTTAGATTGGTCAGCCTCTTGTGTTATATTACGAGTAAGTAACCAAATATTGACCAGAGTCCAAGCTGTATTCATGTAGCTGTTGACAAGTGCGAATTCTCTTGTTGACACAACATGCTTCTCTGCCATCGCTTTGTTCGACTCGCTCGTCAATGACAAAAGGAATGATCGCTTTGCAATGGATTGATGGAGATAATCTGACTGTAATTATATCTGTGGAAATTTTAAAGTGTACTTACTTATTTGGCTGGCATACTTTAGAGGTTGGTTTTTTTTTCGTCTCATGTTCTTTCGCTACTTCATCTCCTTCTGTCAGCAATGTCGGCATTGTTGGGTGCAACATGGCAAGTGGCCTTCGGATTGCAGGGACTTTGATGACAAAGTTAGCCACAAAAATTATTTCAAATATTTTGATTTTAAAAGGTTCTAAAAGATAGTGTGGTTTTTATGTGCGCAAGTACTTCATGATATTCAATGCATATTTCCTCCAAATACATTCCTCTACAACGTTGTGTGTTTAAAAACTTTGATCTGCATGAAAATGTGTCCGTCAGAAATATTGGCCCCAGACCTCACATTAAAAATGATTACAGTCTTTATAACTGTATCGATATCGAAATGATGACCGACAGAGTATTACTTAAAAATTATTTATTGTTTAATTTTTTTAGTAAATAAATCTATTTTAATATGCCTAACAATCGGAATAAGTACTATTGTTATGGTGACTCATCAGTGAGTCGTGAGTTACGTATGAAATCTACTTCTTGAGAGTGCGTAAAAATGAACAAAGCCTGAAAAATGTGTTTAGACATCGTTTGTCCGCGAAAATAATAGACTAGACATTATTAAATATATGGTAATGCGTAGAATTTCTTCTGTTTTTTTGGAGCCCCCATGGTTATCATGCCAGCCTTGCATTGGTCATGGACCCAGTTTTGACCGAACAAATAAAAAAAATTTTCAGCGGTGTAATATCATCTCTCAATAATGCATTTCTGGGTGTTTCAAAGTTTCTTGAAGTGATTTCACCGTAATGTGAAACACCGCGGCGTTCGGACTCGGCTATAAGAAGGAGGTCCCTTAGCTTAATATAGAATTGGGCCGCACTCAGATGGTATTACAATGGACTGAATAGTCTACGTGATCCTGACATACCTAACCTTAGGTTAAAGAAACTTCGTTGGGTTAGTAACCTAACGAAGTTTTCTAAAAAGGCTTTTTTCAATGAAATAAAGAATAATAGAGACAAGCTTTGAAATCCTCAAAAAGGAGGAATTTCGTTCCGGTGGAAAATATTTTTTTCTTTGGTTATGTAAAATATAGTTAGGGTGTTAAAATAACCAGATTTTTGAAAAGTCGGGTTTTTGAAATGAAATGAAAGATGTTAAACTATACGTCTTCTGTGATTTGAACATATTGAAAGTAAATTGTTCTTTTCTGAGCAGTGAAATTGTAGACAAAAACCAAAAAACTTTTTTGTTTGGGGTGCAAGTACACAATTTATCTCTTCAGTTTTATCAAATGCGAAATCGTCGTGGAAAGAGTGGTATAGTAAAAGATTTTTTTGTGCTACTTAGTGATAACGTGTTGAATGTAGTTAACTCTTTCTCATTTTCAGTACCTCTTTACAAACAATTCGACTTTCGGAAGAAACATATGACAAATTAGATCGAAATTCCATTAAAGTACAGAAAACCGGTTAACCGATGGTCAAAAAACGGGTTTTGTGACTATCCGAAGCTGATTAACTGGTGCCGGTTTTGGACACCCTAGCATTGGTACATTATCTAAAATAGAGAAAACATCAGGTATTAGCAACTAATTCCAATGAAACTTTTTTGGTTTACTGCGTGAGAAAATTCCACGCCAACAGGCTCTTAAGATATTTTATCTTAAAATAGTTATGGCATTATTTTTCCTGAGGACTTAACCCATGTAATTAATTAAGGAAAATTATATGTACAAATATTATTTTTGAAATAATTTTATTAGTAACCATTAAAAAGTAATCCATCAAATTCAATTTAGCGTATATTAAAAACATGTCTTTCGAATTAAACACATTTCAATCTATCCCACCACATTCGAATAAATAGAGGCAAATCCATGGTAGTTATAGGATATTTGCATAATAAATAACAATTGATTTTGTGTTCATTGCAAAGTAAATCCACTAGATGACATAATTTATGCGAAATATTTGTTAATTGATTTTGCAAATCCAAAAAAGATGAAGTGGCATCTCTCACCTCATCCTCTAGACGGGATCTAACAGAATCACGTTCATACTCGCTTTCCAGTAGCATATCATCAATCAGACAGCCAAATATCAATAAATCCATATCCAGTAGGTAGCAGTGATAAATATGTTCTTGAAATGTCATTCAAAACCATATATATATACATTTCACATTCATAAATTCAAACTGCTTCCGCGGACTACCATCCACCCTTCTCATTACAACGATGTTGCTTTCATTGAAGGGCAATTCCATGCTGTAGTGTGGAAGAAGAAAGAACATTTACAAAGGAAGGAAACCTTAAGAGCAAGTGTTCGTGTAATAAAAAACAAAGTCAAATTCCCAGCATATCATAACAATGATGATGAGGATAGAATGGTAAGTATAAACAAATCTCTCTAATAATGATTAAGGACACTTATCTGCTTTCAGGTATGTCCAAACATGAGACTTCAATATTGTTTTCTCATAATTTTGGTCAATTTAATTCTTATTGGGTTATAATAGTAAGAATTAAATGCAACCACACTGAAAAAACAGTGAACCCCTGGTGGGTGGGAAGAAAACTTTTGGTTAATTTTAAAAAATGTTGAATATGTTTAGAAAAATTTAACTAAACAGTATTACAAATGCTGGCATCACGCCGATATCACAAAAATAAGTAAATATTTTTCGACAAATTCAAGAAAATGTATTAGACATAATTAATTTTTTTTTCACTTGTTAAAGAAAATTTTGTAGTTTGAAGCAAAAAATTAGAATTCAAAAATGCAAGAATGTCTTTAGTGCCATAGGAAGTTCATTACACCCTCAAAAAAAATCGCTTCTTTAACATATGTTCCAAACATATTTTGCAGGAAGCACATATATTATTGCATACTGCCGAAACATTAATATGTTTGTTTTATGTGAACATATTATATGTTTGGAAGCATTTTGAGCCAAAAATATTATATGCTTGGAAGAATTTTTCCCAAACACGATTGTGCTCATTCCCTAACATACTCGTAATTTTCACTTCCACGAAATATTTTAGTTATTGGCACCTTTCTCTGTAATACAAATAATGTTGAAGAAATTATTCACTTTTATAATTTTTTTTAAATTTTACCTTTCGCCTGCACGGAGAATCGAACCGAGGACCATACAGTTTGTAAGCCAACACACTATCCACTGGGCTACGTAGCTGTTATAGTCACCAGTAGATAATTATCGTTTTAAGTTACATTTATATAGCATAGTTTGCAGCGCCCACAAGCCCATGCAAACATAACATTATTTAACAGAAACATACATTTGTTTGCCACGTGGAGCAGTGGTTAGCATGTCTGCCTTGCATGCAAAGGGTCGTGGGTTCAATCCCTGCTCCGACCGAACATTTTTTTTTGTTTTTTTTTTTTTTAATTTACACATTTATATTTATACTATATTAATTTTTTTAAATGAAACATCGAAATGTGCGTTATTAAAGATTTATAGTCAGTAACAGTGCTTGATATAAACGAAATTGACTGATTTTTGGATAAAATATTATTTTTTATTGCAAAAATAACAATCTTGTAATAAAAAACTGTTTTTGTACAAAACTTTAAAATTTGGAAGGAATTCAAAAACTAACAAAAGAAGGACGTGGAGTCGAGTATAAACATACATACATAATTTTATAATATAAACATAAATTTATTTAGGAGTGAACAGTTTTTTACTAGCATTTAACACCATCGCTCTAAAATTCCTTTTATTTTTCTTTAATAATTCATTTTAAAGAAAATAAACTTTTTAAATTGTTTTAGCTGTAAAACTCGAACTTAATGCCCGCTTTTATATTTGATGGTGTCCGTCAACTCCTCGTGGACTACTTTTTAATAAAGAGGAACTAAAGTTTGTTTTTTTTACATTTTACTGTGTAATTTTTCACTATTTCCCCCTTATTTCATTTTACTGTCCCAACTCTAAAAAGAGTATAGTGCCCTTTCGTTATTTTTATGAAGACCCCTGATTTCTTTTAACGAACCAAGAAAAAAATAATGCCAAAATGATAAACAAAGCACATGTCCACACATACATAAAATGCTGCTCTCAAGGCGAAAACATAAGCTGTTTGTTTTTCAAATGTCTATTCTCTTGGTTCAGAATGTATATTCTCTTTATTCAAATTAAATAATATTTAGACTTAAACATATCAAATTTTTGGCCTTATCATAAAACAGTTTTCCGAAACAACATACAAGCGGTTTCACAGAAATTGTTCTCTTTTGACTCTTTTGCTGTGTTATATTGATATCTTTCGTCAACTCTCCCGGTTTCCATCTCTATTTCTCTCTATACTCTCTCTGTCGCTTTGAATAAAATATCACAACATATGTATGTTTAGTTGAAATTTGTAAATTTATATATGTTTGTATTCACACATATGATTTTTATGAAACATTCATGCCCCAAACATAATATATTCTAACATATTAACATAGATGTCCCAAACATTTAGTGTTAGTTTAGGAAAATTACATGTTCGCACTTAAATATATTGTGGTTTAAAATCGTGCCCGAAACACATTTTGTTTATATCGGAACATATAAAAAACATATTTTTCTAACAGTGTATAGACGCATTTGTAGTAAAATTTACAAATTTAAAGAAATAATGAACTATTTTGTGAGAAATACCAAATTAGTAGATCTTTAATTTAACTAACATACGCAAAAAATTATTACAGTATAGGAAACTTTCTCCAAACATACACCCAGAAAAAAGTGACCCCTTATTTAAGTTAAAATGAAACCATTGTGAAGAAAGTTGAACTTCGTATAGCGCCAAAGACATTTTTATTTGTTTGAACGATGTGATTTTCGTAGAAATTAGGTAGAATGCATTCCATATATTAGTTAACATTTTCCTATATTTATGTACCACTATACTACAGAATGAAAAAAATTAACTGAATTGAATTCATATATGGATTGATTTTATTGAACTGTTTTCATACATTTGGACAAATGTTACATATTTGTGGTAAACCTTCAAAATTAGAACTGCTTACCTTCGTTTTTAAATACAATTTATTTATTTATATAAGCAATTTTTCTTCTATAAAACACATGTTTTATTACTATATTAAATATCTTATTTAAAATCAACAGCATCGACTGGCCTTGAAATATTAGTCTATTATTCCACTATTTCCAATTTCCATGTAATGTTATCAACTGTAAACAGCATTTTTCTTCTTCTTCTTGTACCTTTCACTTTTAATAAGTTGCTGCCTAACGATTTTGTGCTCCTTTTATAATTTCAATGCCTAAAAATATAAAAAATCATAAACCAATTTTTTCACAAAAGTTTAGTGTCACTGAATATTACCTGATAATTGAAGACGAATTAAGGGGTTGTTATTCTTCTGGTATTTTCTCACTAATTTAATATAACAAATATTTTATATATTTTTTTTTGTTATTTATTATAGTATTTTACTAAATTATTTTTTAACTACACCCAGAGAAGGAATATGATCACCTCAAATTTCAGCCGGATCGGATGAAATTTGCTTCTCTTAGAGGCTCCGCAAGACAAATCGGGGGAACGGTTTATATGGGGGCTATATATAATTATGGACCGATGTGGACCAATTTTTGCATGGTTGTTAGAGACCATATACTAACACCATGTACCAAATTTCAGCCGGATCGGATGAAATTTGCTTCTCTTAGAGCGATCGCAAGCCAAATTTGGGGGTTCGTTTATATGGGGGCTATACGTAAAAGTGGACCGATGTGGACCAATTTTTGCATGGTTGTTAGAGACCATATACTAACACCATGTACCAAATTTCAGCCGGATCGGATGAAATTTGCTTCTCTTAGAGCGATCGCAAGCCAAATTTGGGGGTCCGTTTATATGGGGGCTATACGTAAAATTGGACCGATGTGGACCAATTTTTGCATGGTTGTTAGAGACCATATACTAACACCATGTACCAAATTTCAGCCGGATCGGATGAAATTTGCTTCTCTAGAGCAGTCGCAAGACAAATTTGGGGGTCCTTTTATATGGGGCCTATACGTAAAAGTGGACCGATATGGACCAATTTTTGCATGGTTGTTAGAGACCATATACTAACACCACGTACCAAATTTCAGCCGGATCGGATAAAATTTGCTTCTCTTAGAGCAATCGCAAGCCAAATTTGGGGGTCCGTTTATATGGGGGCTATACGTAAAAGTGGACCAATATGGACCAATTTTTGCATGCTTGTTAGAGACCATATACTAACACCATGTACCAAATTTCAGCCGGATCGGATGAAATTCGCTTCTAGAGCAATCGCAAGACAAATTTGGGGGTCCGTTTATATGGGGGCTATACGTAAAAGTATACCGATATGGCCCATTTGCAATACCATCCGACCTACATCAATTACAACTACTTGTGCCAAGTTTCAAGTCGATAGTTTGTTTCGTTCGGAAGTTAGCGTGATTTCAACAGACGGACGGACGGACATGCTCAGATCGACTCAGAATTTCACCACGACCCAGAATATATATACTTTATGGGGTCTTAGAGCAATATTTCGATGTGTTACAAACGGAATGACAAAGTTAATATACCCCCCACGCGCAAACATATCGATTCCATCGATGACAGGTAACATATCGATTACAGGTAGATAAAAGAAATATAGGGAAATTTACTATATTCTAACAAGTGTGTTTCCTTAAGTTATGAAAGGATTGAATACTTGTTAGTACGAATGAACTAAAATATTTTTCTATGCCAAGTGTTATTCGTATGAATGATAAGCTTTCTATAATAAAGGCAGTCAGAGTTATCATTTTATAGGAAATTTTACTAAATATGAGGAAACTTGGGTTTAGTTCGGTTTTTGTTTATTTTTACGATTGCTTTGTTATCAGTGAATAATTTTTTTTCTTTTTTTCAGTAGTAAATTCTTATACCCAGCGAAGAAAACAGTATTAGTAGAATTCCATGCCTTATTCTAGTTAATGAACTATTCCCAACTGCTTTCAGTTTAGGATTTTTTACAGAAGCAAGTAAATTTTATTATTTTAAACAAAAATTTAACTTAATGGAAATAAATTGGCTAAACTAAATTGATGAACATTTTTTCCTTTAGTTTAGAAGGCATAATAATTCCATCAACTAAAACAAAGTTAAATTGGCTTTAGTGAAATGGAGAGTTCTAATTTTTTTGAGTGCATAATCCCTTAACGTTTAACGAATCCCGTCCCACGTATTTGTAGTCTTCAATTACAAAATCAATCCAATTAATTACTCGTATTGATTGTTTTATCTTCATATCTGGATTGTATTCTGATTGTATTGATTCAATTGATTTATGTGATTAGTATTTGTTTAAATCGATAATTTAATTGAATCAATTAATTTGTTTATTGTTCGAGTCAAAAATGTTCTTTTTATTCAGTTGTAAACAGTTACAAAAATACGTAAAATAATAAAACAAGGGGTGACGTATCAAGAGTTACAGGAAAATTAAAAAACACACACACCTATAAGATTCGGAAAAATGCATATAATCTTTATTTGAATCAATCCAGTCCATATAATTTAATGTTTGATGATTATTTTATACAAATGTTGACAGCGGCTGCGCCTCAAATGGTCCACCCGCTTAGTCCAATTTTGGTACAATATTTCCAACATTTCCGCCGGTATCTCACGAATAAATGTTTCAATGTTATCTGCCAATGCGTCAATTGAAGCGGGCTTGTCCGTATGGACAAACCTCGTGTCTGTATAGACACTGCAACTTTTTCTGGATATATTGGTAGCTTTTGCAATGGTTCTGGCTGATCTTCACTCTATAATCAGCACTTCTGCTTATTTATGTACCCATTGAGCTTAAAAACCAAATTCGTTGCTGAACACTGAAGCGCGCTGTCAACTTTCTTAGCAGAGCAGGTATTTTGATAATTCAGTGACTTGCAAGCGTTGTTCGTTTGTAAAATATTTAGATTATAGACCAAAGTGAAGACCTGTGACAGTGAAACAAAACACGAAACGTGCGTCAGCTAATTAAACCAGCGTTGCCAAAACGATAATAGTCCTTTAGTTCAAAAAAGCTGTTTTAACTTGCAGCTTTCTCGACTATAGACTAGAGCAGGGCTGCCAATAAAATTTCGAGGAAAATCGTCACTTTTTCCTGAAAAAGTGACTTTTTCCTGAAAAAGTGAAGCTCGTCGTAATCGGTACTTGAATTTTAAAAATCTTCAAGAAATCGGCAATGTCAATAAAATTAAAATCCGAAAAGTAATATACACAAATAGGCATTTCATTAAAGAACAAAAAGTGCCTACCAGAAATATATATTTTTAGTAAAATATATATATATCGATCGACTCAGAATCACTTCCTGAGTCGATGTAGCCCCTGGTACCCGTCCGTCTGTCTGTCCACGTATTTGTTGTTCGAAGGATTCCGGCCGCAATTATTAACCGAAATTGATGAAATTTGATTCAGGGCGCTTTTTTACACAAATACAAACGATATTGAATTTGGGAAAAATTGGATCAAATTTAAATATAGTCTCCATATATATGTATCGCCCGATTTCAACAAATGGGGTTGTATTGCGCTTGTTTAATAAGTGATCGTCTTCAAATTTAACACCAAAAACTTTTAGCACCCTTAAAGTACACAAAATTTCATCGAAATCGGTTCAGATTTAGATGAAGGTTAGGTTAGGTTAGGTATAGTGGCAACCCGAGATTTCAGGCTCACTTAGACTATTCAGTCCATTGTGATACCACAGTGGTGAACTCAATGATAGAGGACCTCCTTTTTATAACCGAGTCCGAACGGCGTTACACATTGCAGTGAAACCACTTAGAGAAGCTTTGAAACACTCAGAAGTGTCACCATTGATGATTAGATGAAGCTCCCATACATATGTACCGCTGAATTTTCTTTAATACGGTGATAAAATAGAGGGGCGAAGCGTCAACCACATCGTACACCCAGAGACGGAATATGATCACCTCAAACATGTTTCAAGAGCAAAATGTTATTTTTGAACGGTGAACATGGTGTATCTGACAAATGTCAACTGTAATCTCTCCATCTCTATTTTGCAGACTTTTCGGTGTATATATATATATATATATATATATATATATATATATATATATATATATATATATATATATATATATATATATATATATATATATATATATATATATATATATATATATATATATATATATATATATATATATATATATATATATATATATATATATATATATTATATATATATATATATATGTCAACTGTCTTTTGTATTAGGAAATCAAAAATAAATGAATAAATGAAATTACAATAACGAACAATTTCGTTATATTAACGTGTTAGTGTCATTGGTGTATTTTTCCGAACATTCGTTACTCACGCACGCTCGCGATGAAAATGATATTATGTAGAAAGTTTCGATCATCTGAACCTTAGCTCATTTTTAGACTTCAAATAGACGTATTGCGATATTGAATTTCTTTAGTTCGATCATGATATTAGTAACAGATTTCTCCCAAAGAGAGGAACTAAATTAGCCCTTAGCACACCAACAATGTGTGTTTACCCAACACTGACTTACGTTCTCTATAGAGAAAAAAAATATATATGTAATCACACATTGAATTGTTATTGTTGAAAAGACTTGGCGGCAAAAGAGCCATTCTTGGTCAAAACATGTGGGTAGCATGTATCTCAAACATTAACCGCCACTCGACATACATCAACTTCATTTTATTTCCTGAAGGAAACGCTAATACGGGCATGTTCATGTAGCACTCTTCGGAATGGGATGATTTATTAAGGGGGTGAACACTTGAGTTCATTTACAACCCTCACCTTTGATGATTCTGTGTTTGTGCAAAAACCATCTTCCAGTTACGACGGAAGAATCATGCGAAATATTTTTACACTCCCTTCCTTTCGTGTTTCTTTGGCTTTTAAAGCTGACTGTCAGTTAATATACCAGAAGATTAAGTGCATCATTACAGTGTGAACTCAATGGGATTCTTGCCCAAGTGTTTGGCACACAAAAGTTATTTGCTTTCCAAATGGGGTCAAATTACCCAATGTTTCAACAAGCCATGCAAACCCAGAATATGGGTCCGAAAGGAAAGTATAGAGTGGCACACAATGACAATGAATATTTCTCATAAAATAATAGCCAGAAATCATTTGTCTCAATTTCATGTGATAGACGAGCTATGCAATTTTTACCGTAGCGAAATGATCCATTTTAAATAAGGAAACACTAACGAGTAGTTGCTATCCATTTTAATGGGACTCCTATTGGAAGTCTAGCTTTTAGTTTTCCATACTCAAGATCATTAATTTTCGTCAGTCATCATTTAGGAACGTATGTCTGTCATATATAAATTTGGTGTTTTAGGAAAAGCATTTCTATATTTAGGCTTGTTAAAATCCAATAATTTGTTATTATTAATTTCATTCCTCCCATGGGGTAGTGGTAGATGTGAATGAAAACTGGAAGCTTTTAAATATTCATTCGTGAAAATGAAAATATCTGAAACAATGCTAAGTTGGGTGACCAGATCTATAAATTAGATTTCCCAAAAATGAGGGCTCTTTATTTCGATTGCATTATATAGGGCCGATTTCATATATTATTAATTTGTCTACTGTCAGCGTGTCATCAAAATTAAAGCATATCAAGCTCATGTATAAAGCAACATCTGGTCACCCATTCTGTGTGCAATTAACAACATTTACCGTCACTTAATTAATACATCCCCATTGCCACATGTCAATTTGAATGCAATTAAGTAAACTCCGTCTGTCTGTATGTTTGCATTACGTATTTGTTCTGCTTTGCGTCGCTGGCGTTAAATGACTTTAGGGCCACCGCACTTATGAATTCATTTGTGAATGTATAAACGAATTGCAAGCGTTAACCATAAATACGCAGCACTTAATGTGGGAACAAGCATTTAAATATTTTCAGATAGCTGGACTCGTGGACACAATTCTATTATGTGATAACCAACTATGAAATGATACTATGGGAGGACAGTGGCGTACAACTCAGCATGCATTGCTCATTATACGTAACATACCCTCTTACTGTGGATCTATTCCCCTACCGGATTAGACATAAGTGGCGCTAATTAAGTTATATTTCCCCAGTGCTAGAATAAAAACACACACTTGTTTAAAGTGAAGATACTAGACATTAAAGTATAACCCAAATTGAAATATCCTAGATAATCACACTGCATTATGGATAACATGCAATGGTCAGGGTACGCTGTAGTAGGTTAGGTTAAAGTGGCAGCCCGATTAAGATTCAGGCTCACTTAGACTATTCAGTCCATTGTGATAGTAATAATATCACCACCTATTTACAGAAAAATTTTACTGAAGGTATGTACTATTTCTTCCAACTTGGGCGTCATAAGACTGAAATCAGCGGCGCGACTCGGTGGCTTCATTATCTGCATACAGATACTATTTTTTTCTGCGTGAAAGGAAGTGATATTTCTGCAGTCGTTTCAATAGTATTAAAAACATTTTCATGAATGGTAAAATACGAAATTATTGGTAAACGAATTCGCAAAACAAAAATATTCCAACCGCAAGGAGTTACTTACATATCATAAAAATTCTATAAAAAAAGACACTTCTGGAAAGCATGGCTAAAATTTTGAAGTCAGGTCAGTTTTACCAGTCGCGGTTTCAACTTGTTCTTATTAGTAATTTTCCTTTCCAAATAGTTTTTGGCAAAGTTACTTATTGTACACGCAGAGAAGGAATATGATCACCTCAAACATGTTTCAAGAGCAAAATGTTATTTTTGTATGGTGACCATGCAACACGTTTGTCACTAAAATATTATTTTCTCGTCAAATATAACCTGCTTGCCGAAATCAGATACTTGATTTCCGAGAAAATAATATGGTTGCGAAAACCATGTTACATGGTCACCACCCAAAAATAACATTTTGCTCTTAAAACATGTTTGAGGTGATCATATTCCTTCTCTGGGTGTACACTTACTTATTGGACTGAATAGTCTAAGTGAGCTGAAATTTAATCGGGCTGCTACTTTAACCTAACCACTTTAACCTACTTATTGTACAAACAATATCTATATACTATTATTTTCCAAAATACATATTATACTAACTATATGCAAAAACAAACAAATTTTAACGGAATCGGGAGTAGCGCCTAACAAGTTTCTAAACATATTTAGGTGAATTGACTCCTTTAGGTGAATTGACTCTTGCTACATGTATACATAATTGCATTTCCAAAAAGTGTTATTGTGTACATTATACGCCCAGCTGAAAATAATGCAGTCCCGGATGCTATAGTGTAAGGCAAATTATCATGACATTAGCTTACTCAGTTGCTTCCATCATGCATGATTCTTGTGGGCGATACCCCACTAAATAGCGATACAATCACTATTAACATATACAACTGTCAATCGGAAGGTCTATGGATGCAAAACAAATAATTATTTGCCTTATGTATACAATTATTGCAATTAAAACCATATTTTGTCGTATAAATTTGTAAAGAAAATTGCTTTCCAATTTAAGATATTTTCATACATTCTTTTTGAGCATTCTAAATACGCATTAGTTTGCAAAAACAATTTCGTATTGCTTCCTACGCATGAGAATAAACGACACAAAAAAAATTTTTTTGATTTCAATCACGAAATTCGCGTATTCAATCATTTTTTTAATTGAAATGTCTCCAATCACGAAAATGATAGTATCAATCACCCATTTTGATTGAAATCCAATTGTCACGGAATCAATTAATTGTGTGATTGAATCAATTAAAAACGTCAACATCAAATTAACTTACAGTTTTAATTGAATCAATTAAAATTTTAGTTAATTTCGCGACAAAAATCATCAACTATTTGATTGATTCAATTAAATAATTAAGTGAAATTGGCTATAAATTTCGTAAATCGTATTTATTTTTATTATATATATATAAATATAAAAAAAATATATATATATATATATATATATATTATATATATATATATATATATATATATATATATATATATATATATATATATATATATATTATATATATATATATATATATATATATATATATATATATATATATATATATATATATATATATATATATATATATATATATATATATATATATATATATATATATATATATATATATATATATATATATATATATATATATATATATATATATATATATATATATATATATATATATATATATATATATATATATATATATATATTGTTACGTTTTCATATTTAGGCGTTTTTAATTACCCGACTATGACTTCACACTTTACAATTCGTTCACACTGAAGTTATTCGTTTGACGCTTTAATTAAGACTGACTCGTTAGCAGCATGCGAGCGCTTTTATATATGACGGTGTGGCAATACGAGAACATTCTGGTAGCACTACAATATTCTGCCAACGCCAGAACATTCTTAGACAATGCTAGAAGGATCTACGACCAACACATACACACTCACATAGATATATGCTCGCATTACTACAACAACAACAATAATGACAATAGACAATGAGATGAAATGAGAATGCAAAATAACAAAGCAAAGGGGTTGTTATTCTATGAGAGAGTAAGAACTAACATTTCGATAAGCAAACAAAAGAACATAAAAGAAATTCAGGAAAATACTAGAAAATGAATAGATGATTCCAACAAGTGATAGCGAAATTTTATCGTTACAATTTGAAATTTTAAATTAACGGAAACTAATTTAAATAAACTTATATCTATAATTATCAAATTCGTAACACTGCCTCCCGCTTAAGCCTGTTCGTCCCGAACAGGCACAGAACCTGTTCCGTAAGGAGCCAATCGTTCCAGATGTACAACTTTCATCTTTGATCTAGGGCTGTCGTCCTTCTGAATCCGGTATACAACATCATTGATCTTCTTGATGACTTTGTATGGGCCTTCCCACTGTGTTTGCAGTTTAGGACACAATCCTTTCTTTCGTTGCGGGTTAAATAGCAGAACCAATTCTTCTTCTTGGAAGCCCTTAGTATTTACAGCACGATCGTATCTCGCCTTCATTCTGCTGCTGACCATTTTTATTTTGTAGCGCACTGATTCGTGAACTTCACCGAAAGTGTTTGGGATGTCGTTTCTGTTTCTTCCATGGCGAGCTCATTCGGTTTAGCACCGAATATCAGATCTCCAGGCAACTTCAACTCAGTTCCGAATAGAACATTGGCCGGTGTTCGAGAGGTGGAATCATGAATGGCAGATCTATACGACAGCAAAACTTTGGTATATGCTCGTCCCAGTCCCTCTGGCCGTTGTCCACTACTTTTCGAAGATGTTCCTCCAGAGTGCGATTAAACCTTTCTACCATGCCATCGGATTGTGGATGTAATGGCGAAGTCCTCGTTTTCTTGATACCAAGGGATTCACACATCTCTTTGAATATGGCCGATTCAAAATTTCTTCCCTAGTCTGAGTGAATCTCGGACGGCACACCGTAGCGACATATCCAGTTTTTGTTGACAACATCCACAATCGTTTTTGCCTCTTGGTTTGGAATTGCATACACCTCCGGCCATTTGCTGAAGTAATCCATGACCACAAGGACATAACGGTTTCCAGAATCACTTACTGGGAAAGGGCCTGCCACGTCCATTGCTATTCTTTCAAACGGGGCTCCTGGTCTATATTCTTGCATAGGACCTCGACTTTTCCTTGTTGGACCTTTCGCCTTCATGCACTTCTCGCAATTGGCTACCCATTCAGCAATTGATTTTGGCATCCAACCCAGTAGAATCGTTGCTTCACTTTCTCGGCGGTTTTTAAGGATTTTGATTTAAGGATTTTGATTACACTGAAAAAAAGCATGCCCGGTTCCAAAGATTTTGTCTTTACTTTAAAGATTTTGGTATTGATTCCGAGCCAAAGAAGCGGAGAATACAAGTAAGGATACTTTTAAGACACAATTCTCTTTTAAATTTGGGTTTTGAGTACTTGCTTCTAGGAAGCAAATTTTAAGTTTTCGCTTTTTTAGCTTTTTTCTTCATATGCTATGAAAGTCCTTTAAAAACGAGTTAACGACAACTTTATTTTCCAAATTCAGACTCAGACTTCCAGTAGAAATTATGCTATTTTTCAAGTAAAAACGTATTTAAAATAAAGTATTGAAAACATGTCCTATTTTTGAACGATTTTTGCTTTGCAATTAAGATGCAAAAGACAACAAATTTAAAGACAATTTCATTAAATTTAAAGAATTTTTCTGAATTATTAAAGTCAAGTTGACCTTAGCCCAAACATTTTTTCTTTCATATTACGATACCCATTTTTAAGTGAAATCACTTAATTATAAGGACAATACAACTTCATTGAAAAGTTTATCGACTTTTGGACAAGGAAAAAAACTTTATATTAGAGAAATGCGTCTTCTATGCTAAGCAAAATTTGCATTCGTATTTTAAAGACATGACATCTTGACCTCACGACAATATTTTTTTCAGTGTAGATTAGGTATTTTTAGTACACTTGTGTTATCATTTTGTAGTTCATCGGTTTTAGTAACTTCTTAAAAATACAGTAGAATTCGGTTATAGCGACCGCCAAGGGACCGAAATTATACGTCGTTATAACCGATCGTCGTTGTATCCAAATAAATGTACACAATATTTTTAAGTTACTTTCAATAATTTCAACTGAACTATATAAACTCTCTGATATATCAGAAACCCAAATCGTAAATACTGTTTTAATGTGTGCACGCACTCACGGTTTCTGTCCTAGTTGGAATTTTGATTGGCACATCTTTGTCATCTGGTTCATTATCGCTGTGAGTTTCATCATTTTCTTTTGTGTTCTCCACTATTTCTCTCAATGAAGGCTCTTCTCATGTCACGACGTTGTCATCGACATTTACGACTCATCCCAGTCCTGGTTTGAACTCGAACTCATCCAAACTGGTTTGA